>NW_017670431.1:268459-324122 GCF_001879085.1 Nicotiana attenuata
GGTTTAACCGTTTACCGGTTTAAAACCCGTTTTTACTTAAAACCGGGTTTTAAATTTAATTTTTTAAAACCCGGTTTAAACCGTTAAAAACGGTTAAAAACGGGGGTTTGGGGAAAAAGGGGTACCGAACGGGGAGGTAAACCGAACGGTTTTTTAAAAAAACTAAACCGGGGGTTAAAACGGTAACGGGAAAAAAAGTAAGGGTAACGGGTACGGTAAAACGGGGAAACCGTTTTACGTTAACTTTTAGGGGTACCGGTTAAACGTTAAGTACCCTAAGTCCTACGGTCCGGGACTTTACCGGGGTTGTAAACCCGTAAAAAACGAAAATTACGATCATACGTGACAATGGTCCTCAATTTATCGGAGCTCAAGTCACAGAGTTTTTTCTAAAGTTGGAAAATAAGAGGATTACGTCTACACCTTATCATCCAATTGGTAATGGACAAGCAGAATCAACAAACAAAGTCATCATTAATAATTTGAAGAAACGATTAGAGGAGTCAAAGGGTAATTGGCCTGAAATGTTACCCAGAGTTTTATGGGCATATCGCACAACAACAAAAACGAGCACAGGTGAGACACCCTTTTCTTTGGTTTATGGAGCTGAGGCATTAATCCCAGTTGAAATAGGAGAACCAAGTACGAGATTCTCACAAGCAGCACAAAAGTCTAATGATGAAGAGATGCGGGTCAATTTGGATTTATTGGAAGGCAGGAGAGAAGCTGCGCTAATAAGAATGTCCGCACAAAAACAAGTGATCGAACGTTATTACAACAGGAAAGCACGTCTGAGATACTTCAAAATTGGGGACTTCGTGCTTAAAAAGGTTTTTCAATCTACGAAGGCAGCCAACGCGGGCAAACTAAGTCCAACCTGGGAAGGACCCTACAGAATTCGTGATATTGCAGGAAAAGGAGCGTATGAGTTAGAGACAATGGACGGGAAGGTGCTTCCTTCACATTGGAATGCAGTTCATTTGAAGAGATATTACTTCTAAGGAAAAACCCACGGTCAGGTATCACCATGTTAAATTATATTTTTTGAATTGTTAAAATTTTATTAACAATTTTAGATGATAGGCAAAACGCTAACCCGTACTAAATGATGAGTCACGACCTGTAAGGCAAAATGGAATAAACTAAAATTCCTAGCCCAGGGTTACAATTATTCTGATAGAAGTATACATGGGTTAAGCAGTCTTCATCTATAATCGCACCCCCGAGTCCCGTATGTACTTCCTTTTCAGGAAAAAGGACCAGGTGAAGGAGACTATCAAGTGCTTGAGACTTCATACTTCAACACTCAAACACTTGGAGGACTACATAGTATATACAGTCACGTGTATAAAAAAGGCAAAGAAGATTTAGAAAATCAAGCCTAGAAGAATCAAGTATGGAGTGAAAGTTACGAAGTCATGGAATTCATCATAGTATTCTTTCCCATGAGAACAATGGCACTCATCATAGTATTCTTTCCCATAAGAACAATGGAGTCATCTCTCAAACTCTTCCTAATGTTTTGGAGCTAAAGGGACCATGTACTAAAACGGGTTATAAGGAAAAACCCCGTATCTATTGTTCTTCTTTTGTATAAATCTGTTACAAGGAAAACAGTTACGAGAAAGTTATAGATGTAATTCAAACACATGTAAAGTATTATTCAAAACTTGTCAAAGTTCAGAAATAAAAATTTGTCGAAGTTATTGCAAAAACATGTGTGTTCCTATTTCTTTTATCGTATGATCACACCATTATGAAGTTGAGACGTCTTCTTCATTAAGTGCCAAAATATAAAAGGGCCCTCTTTTATAAAACTCATGTTATTTAGTCATGGGATTAACACAAGCATTTTTCAAAGAACAAAAATGCAGACTATTCTTTAAGTCCTTGAAAATAAAAGGCAAGAATAGAACAGGCAGAAGTTTAATGATAAAAGCTTCTTAATATTTAAAACTAAAGACTAAGTATAAACTTAGTCATCGAATTGTTTATACAAAATGCCCCATAGCAAGACTTGGGGACTTGTACTTTTAAAAAAATAACCCTCAAGTGATAGCCAAGGGTTTGATTACAAAAACTTTCAAATGAATCCAAGAACTTTAAACACACTTTTCCAAACAGATACCTGCAAAAAGGGAATTTAAAACAGATGTAAATTTTTTCACTAAGAGGAAGGACTGAAGAAGGATCATCAGCGGGCTCAACTGGAACAGCATCACTAACAGAAGCGGGTTGATTTTCAACCATTGGAGTATCAATAGACGAAGTTTCAACTTGACTTGCAGCAAGGGGCACGGTTGAGCTTGAAGAGGGTGCATCAGAAGTTTCAGCTAAGGGAGCCTCACTCACCGGAACTTCACCCAAGGGAACATCAACTCCAGTAACTTCAGCTTCGAAAACTTCAATCGCGGGTGAAGGGAAGTCTAGTGGTTGTTGAGCTTTTTCAATATTCTCCATCACCTTAGCTAACTCTGACTCCAGATTAAAGTTTTCTTGGCTAGCTTCAATAAGGCATCACGACGGGGGTTCAGAAAAGCCTAGCTTACATCAACTGCAACCTTATCTTTAAGAAGCTCATAATCTCTTTCCCAAGCAGCAATTTCATTTTTGAGACCTTCATTTTCATTCAGGGCTGAGTTATAAGAGGCTTGGAGAGAGGCATGAGATTTTTCCAAGGCTTGCACCTTGTCTTCAGAAGTTCGCATATCTTCTTGGGTCTGAGTCAAATTTTGTATCAAATCTTCAGCATAAACTTCTTTTTGACTTAAAAGAGCTCTCAGCTCTCTAATCTCTTCACTTGTGTTAGATAATTGTTCTGAGAAAGAGGACTCGAGACGCTCTCTTTCTTTCTCAGGCTGACTTGAAGAAGCCTTGACAACCGCAAGTTCCGAAGTTAATGCTCTTACCTGCTGTTCCAGGTTATTCTTGTTCTCTTGCAAATCTTCTATAGTAATTTGAGCACTATCAAATTGTTCCTTCCAATTAGCTGCTTCCAACTAAAAGTCACGAGCTTCCCTCTCTGAATCAAGAACAGCCTTTTCAGAGTCACGTGCTACCTTCTCTAATAAAGAAACTCTGCTCATCAGCGTTGTACCAATAAGGTTGGCCTGAAAATGATAAGGGAAGAAAAATTAGAATTCTAGAAAAATTTTGGCAAATTAAAGAAAGAAGGGACATACCTTCAAGGTGGAATGAACTATGTCGTTCATCAGAGTCAGACAGCTATGGCTATTCAGTTTTTCTTTCTCAATTGGGCCTATTAAAGGTTCAAGCCAAACATCTACCTGACCGGATTTCCTCAAAAGGCTGTTGTTAGCAGGAACTTCGATAGTCACGCTCCTCATAGCAATCCTTCTACTTGTAGAACCCACTTCTGCATTATGGACAATAGAAGGAGGAGCGGTAGAAGAAGTAAAAACAGCAGAGGGAAGTTCGGAAGCAGATGGAACAGGTAAAGAAGGAACCAAAGGCACAGCAGAAGAAGGAAGAGAATGAACTGAAGATATGGGAGTTGAAGAAGAAGATAGGGGAAGTTCATCCAAAACGGGTCCTAATCCACCACTCTCAAAACCACTAACAAAAAGCTGGTTAATCGACTCATGAGTGTCATGAGGGGTGGCAACATCATCATCAGAAGAAAGGTGATGAGAAACTTCAGCTTCGTCAGAGACGATACGTCTCCTAACTCTTGGCCTTGTCACCAAGGAACCATCCTCCTCTTCTTCGCCGGAGCTATTATCGTCTGTGGTTTTCCTTTTCAGGAGAATATCCTGAGCACTTTCTAAGGAAAGTTGGGTTCCTAAACGAGAGGCCGCAACTGCTTCAGCAGTAACACCTCGAATAGCAAAACCTAACAAAGAGAAGGTTGAAAGTTAAAGCAATAAAGGGAAAAAACTTTTACATATGAGAAAGACAAAAACTCATACCGTGAGTCTTTACTTTCCAACCATGACGATTGGAAATAAATTTCCAAGACCTAGCCTCTATAGGCGCGATCTTCAACAGTTTATCTACCCAACCACGAAAATTGGGAATGTTCTCCACAACTCCCATGGTTGCTTAAAAAAAAAGGGAAACAAAGTTAAAGAAATTGATAAACTCGAAGGAAAGAGATACGAGAGAGATGAAAGACTTACGTTTTGAGTTCCACTTCTCAGGAAAGGGAACGTTTTGTTCACCCACTAAACCAACTGTGGGAGCAGCAACAAATCGGGCATTCCAGCCACGATCCTTATCATATTCTGGGCTCACCAAAACCCTCTTACTCCTGGCCACTAAGGTAAAGATGCCATTACGAAAGAGTCTAGGGGAGTATAGATGAATTAGGTGAGGAAAGGTGAAATTAACGTTTGCCAAATTGGCCAGATGCCTTAAACAAGCGACAACCCTCTATACCAGCGGGCCAATCTGTGCTAAACAAACTTTGAAGAAGCGACAGAAATCAAGAATCACTGGGTCAATAGCTGGTTCAAAACCAAGAGTAAAAGGGTATGTGTAAACAAAAAAAGACCAGTCATATAGGTAGTAATTCTTTGATTTGGATTGGGGATTACAATGGGAAAATCATTACTCCAGTGGCAATCTTTGCGGACTATGGGAGCTAAAATCTCTGTAATCAAAGTGGGGTAAGCATCAGCACGATCTAGACCAGAAACTTGGATTTGAAGTGATTGTCTATCGTGGTGAAAAGATAAATCGTTAGGGACTATCTCTTCTACCAAGGGCTCCTGTAATGGTTCAGAGGTCTCCTTGCTCTTAGAAGATGATTTTTGGGTAAAAGAACCTCTAGTTCTAGGGGGAGAACCAGGGCTAGGAGAAGGCATGGCAGAACCGTCACCACGAGAGGATCCTAAGCTACGAAGTCTCCCACCCCTTCTATGTCTAACAGGGGCATTGGGAAAATTGTCCAAAATAGGAACTCTCTTAGGGTTAGGGTTCGAAGAAGACATGATGAGGAAGAAGAAGAAGTAAACAGAGATTTGCACAGATTAAGTGTTCGAGAGAAAAAGTTTTGTGTGGAAGAAATTGAAAGGTAAAATTGTATTTATAAGTAATCGTCAAAAAGTGAAAACGCAGTAATGGAAGGGTTACAATAATGGTAACTGGTATTTCGTGAATAGTGGAGCAGTAAAAAAGGACTTTAAAAGGGGTGCAAGTTGCAGAATCAGTAAGGAGTTGACACGTGTGAAGAACATCAAATAGATGTGACCATTGAAGCGTCAATCTTGTCACAGCATTAATGATGATAAAAATTCTCCTTTTATGAAATCCACTTTCCAAATATTCAACTGACGAATAAATGAAAAGTGGGGGGACTATCTGTATTGGGAAAAATTTACTCTGCATATTGGAGGTGACGTGTCATGACACGTAGACTGGTCAAACAGTCAAAGAATTAAGGTTGGTTAACAGATACGAGCAACAACAGATACGAGCAATGACTGATACGAACAAGTTAAATGGAGAAGGCGCGAGCGGTCATACAAGTAATTCAAACGCTCGTACCTATTCAAGACATTTAAAGGTCAAAGATCATGAATAGTCAAAGGAATGAATCTGACAGCAAAAAAGAGCCCAGATACAGCATTTAATAAGTATTAAATACTGGAAACGTTAGAGAATATGTATTTAACATATATGATTGCATAACGTAACATTTAAAGTTATTAATTGCCCATAATTGTCTTATTATGACAAATGTAAAGTCTGTATTCCCAAAATGACAATAAAAGGGAAAGTCACAAACGATTGTAGAGAGAAAAAAACACTATTGGAAAATACTTTGATTTATTTGCTTTCTGATTATATTGTTCACAAATTTCTTTCTTCATATACTCTTTTCCGATTATCAGTAACCCGTGTTCTTCTAAATTCAAGCTTTGACCTAAAATCTATTTTTGGTTAAACAAGACCAACTAGAATTGAACACATCAAAGCAAATAATTGGCTTCAGCAAATACTGGAAAGTGATTATGTCTATAAATAAATTGGATGTTTAGCTTAAGTTAGAAACTAGAATCTATCTCATGACACGTGTTGATGTGGGTACCAAAAGAAACAAGAAAAGTGGGCAAAGCTTTGGACTCCTGTCTCCTGCTGGATTAGGTTTCAACTTTCAACTTTCAAAGTCTTACTCCAAATCCAAGGAACAATATTATATTTATATATGGTAGTACTAAATTCGTAGAATATTTGCTGATTTTAGGGCAACAAAAGCAGATACTTTAGATGACTAATGACTACTTCTTCCAACCAAAAAAGGACACATCCACCTGATTCCTTTCCTAGAATAGTACTATATCTTTTATTACAGCTATTGTGGTATTCCTTTTTAAGTTTTAATACCAAAGCTAGACCTACAAGATGCCGCTTTGAACGGAGCAACTCCACATTTTATGGAAAGTTAATTACACTAAATAGGGAATAAGCATTTCATCTTCCTTTTTGTTATACTTTTTGCCCATAAAAATAGAAAGTGATTAAAGAAGATTTAGTGTGTGCAGAGGCGTACACACACTGTAGGGAGAGAAATAATCGGCGCCAAAAAATTTCGGCAAAAGCTCCATGTATACTTGCAAATGTCTTCAAGAAATAGTTAGATATTAACACAGGCCCCGTACCAATCTTTGTGAGCAGTAAGACATTTATATTGAATGTCATGGTCTCCACGACCGCCAAATCCTAAGTCCGCCTTTGAGTTTGTGAATGCTAACATCTTTTTCTGTGGAGTACTGCATAATGGTGATGACTGTTAATTTGATTCTTATAGTAGTAACTCTTTTCTTGAAAACATAATCTATATATGGAGCTGTTTAATAGTAATTTCCAATTATTCATTATTAATAGTTTGATAGGATGTTCAGGGCAGAATTTGTTCTATCTACTAAGACAAATTAACACGCCCTGGGACAGTATGCGATAATGCGAAGTCTCCTAGAAAATTTGGAGTTTCATACTAAGCAAAACTTACATATTTGAGACTGACAAGATTGTAACATGAGCCCTGACATATACTTTAAGGGGCTGTTTGGTTGGCAGTCCTCACTTTATTATTTACTGTATAAACAGTCCTTATAGTTCATATAGAGTTAGTTCGTGAACCAAACAGCCTCTCAATTATTTTTTTTGCTTTTAGGATACCAGTAGTATGAGGAGAGTAATATTATTTTATAACATATTCAGTGGAGGATTTTCACTAATGGATTCAATATTACAGAATTAAACCAAGAAAAAGTTGAGCGTTTACGAATAATCTATACTATATTTAAAGCACGAAAGCCCTTAGCGAAATGTCGTTCGTCTTTTTTACCCTTTAAAAATATAGTTCACACTAGACAAAATAGTCATTTAATTAATATTAAGGACTTTAAAATTAACTCAAAATTTAGTTATTGAATGTTTCCTTATTAGAATTATTTAATATATCAAATTTGTAAAAGGGAAGTAATAACGCAATAAATTATGTTAGGAATCTTTCGACCTCTTTGAACTCTTATTCGGTTTAGGAGTTTTTTGATTTGCTATTAACTTTAACCAATTAATTATTCATAAATATTTAGGTAAAACTTTCGATCACTTTCAACTCCAAATTGTCACTTTAGGTTTACAATTCAACAATTAATATAAATTGCTATTGAATTAAAAAAAAGTAAAAGAACTAGATTCAACGTTCTATAATTATAACCAAAACCATTTAGAATAAGGGGTTGAATACTTCTATAAAAGAAGCAAGTATTCTATGTTCTTTATCATAAAATTTTGATAGAATAATTGCCTTACATGAAAATTTACTTATGACTTGAGGTAAACTTTCTAATCTTCAAGCTCTTCTTGAAGTAATCTGATAATAGACGTTCATTTAATCATGATAGATAATTATAAATTAAAAAATTATTAATTATATTTTTTATTTATCATGTTTCATGTACGATTATCAATTTAATAGTTGAAGTATTTATAAATTTTGTAGAGAATGTTAGAGTCATTGCATTCTGTAAATAAGGCGTTCTAACTCATATTAATGAAAGATATTATTAATTTAGGTTATTTTTGTCTCATATTTTATTATTATAATTACTAATTGCTAAGTCAGTTCAAGTTAATTGCTCATATTACATAAGAAAAAAATAAATTTGATTACCTATTTTGATTGATTGTATTATATACGTTACATGATTTTAAAATAGACATGGCAATTAACTTCATTGCATCTCGCCAGAATTTTGAGAGTTTTATTAGTTCGTTGTAACAATTTTTATTATCTCATGACAAAATGATTGTTATAGAATCACTCTGATGCTATTTTACATTCTTCATCGTAACTATATAAAGAGTATTTAGTTTTAAGGTGTGGGTGCAAATTTGTTGTCTCACTTAAATATAAAATTTTTCTAATCACTATTTGCTGATGACATAGTCCTAATTTGACGAGACACGACGCGGCGCAACGAGAGGCTAGAGTTTGGAGACATGCCCTTGAGTCTAAAGGTTTCAGGTTGAGCAGGACGAAGATGGAAATACCTCGAGTGGCAAATTTGGGGCCGAGCCGACGGAAGCAGGAGTGGAAGTGAGGCTTGGCTCTCAAGTCATTCCTAAGAGGGGTAGTTTCAAGTATACCTTGGGTCAGTTATTCAGGGGATCGGGGAGATCGACGAGGATGTCACACACCGTATAGGGGTGGGGTGGATGAAGTGGAGGTTAGCGACGGGAGTTCCTGTGTGACAAGAAAGTGCCACCGTACACTAAAAGGTAAGTTTTATAGAGCAGTGATTAGGCCTGCCATGTTGTATGGGACCGAGTGTGGCCGGTTAAGAACTCACACATCCAGAAGATGAAAGTAGCAGAGATGAGGATGTTGAGGTGTGATGTGCGGGCATTACAAGATGGATAAGATTAGGAATGGAGATATTCAGAGAGAAGGTAGGCGTGGCCCCATGGAGGACAAGATGGCGGGCGAAAGACTCGGATGGTTCGGGACATTCAAAGGAGGAGCACTGATGCACCGGTGAGAAGGTGTGAGCGACTGGCTGTGGTCGGGCACGAGGAGAGGTAGAGGGAGACTTAAGAAGTATTTGGGGAGAGGTGATCAGGAAGGACATGGGCGTTCTTAAGATTACTGAGGACTGGCCTGACAGGAGAATTGTGGAGGTCGAGCATTAAAGTTGTAGGTTAGGGAGAAGTTGTGGATATTTCTACAGCGCACTAGAGTGAGACTAGCCAGTTAGGAGTTAATCTTAGGAGGCTACTGATCAGCTACTGATGCAGGGGTTTATCTGTTGGATATTAGTATACCTCCCATCCTTTTCGTATTTCCTATATTTCTTATATTGATGTTATTCTGTTATTTTATGTTATGTTATGTATTTTATGTTATTTTAGTATGAGCCTATTGATAGTACTAATATATCGTCTCTTATTGCTGTCTTGAGCCGAGGGTCTCCTGGAAACAGCCTCCCTGCCCCTCAGGGTAGGGGTAAGGTCTGCGTACATATTACCCTCCCCAGACCCCACTTGTGGGATTATACTGGGTTGTTGTTGTTGTTGTTGTTGTTGGTAAACAAACTACTTATAAGAAAATATTTAAATATATAAATCTTTATTTGGTATTAATATGTAAATTTATAAATAAACTTTTGTTTAATATTATTAAAAAAAATTGAAGTACACTTGACTACTAGACAAACTTGAAGGTTGTCTATTGTTCATCAACTTATGCAAACTAATTATTGTATATTGTGGCATCAGTGTTTTTTTTTTTTCAATCCTTATTTTTTTGTCTAAGTTATTCTTTTGAATCTATATATTTCGTTTTAATATGTCAAGCTGTAAATTAAAGTTTTTGCTTGATATTAATAAAAAATTATATGTAAATAAACTACTAGTTTTGATAGTTGGGCAAACTTGAAGAAAGTTGGTTTGTGTCATTCAACTTATGTGAACTAATTATTGTATATTTTATCGTTAGTGCATTGGAAAATAATTTTTCTAATATGATGAATCCTTATATTTTGTTCAAGTCTTCTTTTGAATCTATACGATATTAATATGTAAATCTATAATAATACTTTTGTATAGGGTCCCCTCAGCATCTCTACGCCAGTGGGTGCGTCCAGTGAGTATACGACGACTAACGTAGCGGGTACGACTCGGACGTGGGGACAAAAGCGACATCGTTTAGGACTTAGTGTCTTCACTAGGGAGACGTTACCTGTCTTTGTAACTTTTTGATTCTTTCGAGGAAGGTCTCTTATTATATAAAGGAGACCTTCACATTGTAAAGGGGGGATTCGGATCTAATACAACTCTCTCATTTTCCGGCTTTCTCTCTCTATCTCTACCTCAAACGAACATATCTTACTGAGTTCATATTATCACTTTGCAATACTAGATCTACCACAATAATATCATCTTTGCATCTCTAGGTTTATTATATTTGATTACGATTTACCCTTTTCTTACTTTTGATTATTTTCTAGCTTACAAAGTATATTATTAACTTTTGAGCCAAACAACTTTGTTTGGTATTATAAAAAATCTTTAAATAAATTACACTTAGATACATGGCAAACTTAAAAATTGATGGTGTGTGTTGTTCAGCTGAACTAATTGCCGTGGCGTTGATGCATAAGGTAATAAATTTTCCTAATTTATTCAATCCTTATTGTGAGTTCAAATCTATATTCATAATTTATTATTATTTTATATTCTATAGACTTCCATTGAAAGATGCAAAATTCACGTGCAACGCACGTACCCTAAAGCTAGTAATTTTAAAACTATCTATACAATATAAATTCCCCGCAAAACTCTCCTTGGACAGGGATAGATTCGCGCTCTGAACATATATACTCCTTTTTAATTATTTTATATATTGGCAAAATACCTTAAACCTGTGAGCGCTACTGTGTTAAAACACAAAATCAGAAAAAACTTGTTAAAAAAATAAAAGAAACTAGAAAAACAGAAGAGTTTAAGAAATATTCCGAGTCCACAATTTGCTTGTGTGTCCTTAAGGAATTTTAACCCCCTCACACGTTGCCAAGGTAATGGATTAAATCCTCCCAGGATAAAACGGAATAAACCTTCCTGCAACAGTGGCAATACAAACTGCAGGATACCAACGAACTTAAAGAACGAAGCAAAATCACACTTACGAATTTGAGAAAGAGAGACTGCGAATTAGGATGCAGTATATTCAAAAAGAAAGAAGTTTTGGAGTGTTTTTCGTATCTAGAAAATGGAGTCTTGCCTCAGAATTTATAGGCAATTATCAGAAGAGGTGTCTGGAAAAGGTGCCTTTTCAGAAGAATACGCTGCCTGCCGCGGTTCTACCGCGGTCGTGGCAGAACCGCGGTCAGAGAGGCTCTTTGAATTAGCCTGCCGCGGTTCTACCGCGGTCGCGGCAGAACCGCGGCCAGAGAGGCCCTCTGAACCTTCAGCAGGGTTCTGGCGTATTTTCAGCAGTGATTTGGCATTTAATTAATTATTAAATAATTAAATAAATTTTGTCCAAAAATAATCTTATCGATCGTTTGACAAATCCAAATCCAAAGCCGAAGCCGAGCCGAGCGAGCGACGACGACGGCGCGAGGGTTCATTCTCTTCAACTCCTTTTAAGAGCTTTAAGAAGTGATTCTATATATAAGCACACAAATGTGGTTGTCCCTCACCAATGAGGGACAAAGTGCTAGACAAAAGTTCACTTCTTCAAATTTTCAATTTCCCTCCATTTTATTTCCCTCCATTTCCAATTCACACTTCTTCTATTTTAAAGCCCAATGGCTTAAAGTCCAACAATCCCCCACATGAATGGGAATGACTGTATCAAGAAAGATCATAGATGAAAGCTATGTGATTTTGCAAGTAAGGATTAGTTGCATCTGGATAAGTAGGTTTCCCTTTGAACTTTCCATAGTGAACATATGTCGGATATACTCGGTCAATCGGTAGATTTGATATCTTTGAACCGTCAAACTTTGGTGTATACCTAGACAACCATATGTCACAACCAACCCTTAACCGTCTTTTGGTTCTCATTGTTGTGTTCGTTTTAGCCATGAACACCGCCTGGTTTCATAAGTGCGTAGAGAATTGGCCTTACAAAATTCTCATTGAAGCGGCTTCCACTTCACACTTACATAGATGATTCCTAAACGTGTAATCCTTTAGATTGACACTATTTGATAAATACCTCATCAAACTTAGGTAATCATTAAAGAACGTGTAAAGTTCTATCCTTGTTACTGAACATTGTCTTCATCACGAGAATGGACCAAAGATTTTATTTTGACAATGTTGAACCGGTCAATCACAACTTTGTTTGAGCTCCTTGAACCTAGATCTCGGAACATCCAAAATTCTAGGTAGAGTTACCGCCATGTTGACTTGTCCTCGGCCATAGTCCCATTCCCTTAGATGATTTCTCAACTCCCTCTCTAGTTAAGCCTTTTGTAAGCGGATCCCCCACATTATCCTTTGATCTTACATAATCAATAGTGATAATTCCACTTGAAAGTAGTTGTCTAACGCTGTTATGTCTTCGTCGTATATGACGAGACTTTCCGTTATACATAACGCTCCCTGCCTGTCCTATTGCAGCCTCACTATCGCAATGTATGCAAATAGGAGCCAAAGGTTTTGGCCAGAACGGAATGTCTTCTAAAAATTTTTGAAGCCATTCAGCTTCTTCACCGGCTTTATCCAAAGCTATAAACTCTGATTCCATTGTAGAGCGAGCAATGCACGTTTGTTTGGAAAACTTCCAAGATACTTCTCCTCCACCAACAGTAAAAACATATCCACTTGTGGACTTTGTTTCTGTTGAGCCGGTTATCCAATTTGCATCACTATATCCTTCGATAACCGCAGAATATTTATTGTAGTGCAAAGCGTAGTCTTGGGTATATTCCAAATATCCCAGAACTCGTTTCATTGCTACCCAGTGATGTTTGTTGGGATTACTTGTGAATCGACTAAGTTTACTTATCGCACAAGCTATATCAGGTCGTGTACAGTTCATGATGTACATTAAGCTTCCCAACACACGAGCATACTCCAATTGAGACGTACTTTCACCTTTATTCTTTATAAGATGATGATTTAAGTCAATTGGAGTTCTTGCACTTCTAAATTCAAAATGTTTGAATTTTTCAAGTACCATTTTCACGTAATGTGATTGAGACAAAGCTAGANCCCCATTATTGTCGAGTCTCCACGTGACTTCTTTTCAGCATTTTTGTTGTCCTCTTCTATCCTCAAACGAACAATCAAGTCTTCTAGTGTCATTTCCTTCCGTTTGTGTTTAAGATAGTTCTTAAAATCCTACCACAGCGGAGGTAACTTCTCAATGAAAGCAGCGACTTGAAAGGCCTCATTTATGACCATACCTTCAATAACAAATTCATTATTAATAATAAGATAAATCTTATTAATAAAATTATTGATTTGGGTCATACCTTCAGCAAGGAGGTCATGTACAATGACTTGTAGTTCTTGGACTTGAGTTATGACCGACCTAGTGTCAATCATCTTAAAATTCAAGAACCTTGCAGCCACGAACTTCTTAAGTCCGGCATCCTCAGTCTTGTACTTCTTCTCAAGCGCATTCCATAACGCTTTTGAAGTTTCCATGACACTATAGACATTGTACAAGCCATCTTCCAAACAACTCAAAATGTAATTTTTGCACAGGAAATCAGAATGTTTCCATGCTTCAGTTACAACAAGTCGTTCATCATCCGGAGTATTTTCAGCCATGACCGGAGGATCCTCCTTGATGAAACGTTGCAAACTCAACGTAGTAAGATAGAAGAGCATCTTCATTTGCCAGCATTTGAAGTCAATACCGGAAAACTTTCCGGGTTTTTCTGTCGGTGCCATAGCATGAGCAGGAGTAGAACGGCTTGACGAGGCAGCAACACTCGTAACAGTAGCACTCGTTCCCGCAACACTTCCATTAGTTTGGTTTTCATTCGTCATATTTTTGTAAAGTTGAAAACAATACACAACTTTGTTAAATCAGTGAAGTTTTGATATCTTCAAACTGAATATCAAACCAAACATACAACACGTAACAATGGTGAAGTTTTTATATACTTCAAACCTGTACATTTATTATTCCGGCAAAGTTTTTATGTACTTTAAACCGGACAGAAAGAATTATTGGAGTAGAAAGTAACAAGGCTTTAGTCTCCAAAACAATATACAAAATATGAATAACAGTTTAATATATGTTTCAACACAGAAACGTTAGTATTAAATTCCTTAAGCTTGTGAGCGCTACTGTGTTAAAACACAAAATCAGAAAAAACTTGTTAGAAAAATAAAAGAAACTGGAAAAACAGAAGAGTTTAAGAAATATTCCGAGTCCACAATTTGCTTGTGTGTCCTTAAGGAATTTTAACTCCCTCACACGTTGCCAAGGTAATGGATTAAATCCTCCCAGGATAAAACGGAATAAACCTTCCTGCAACAGTGGCAATACAAACTGCAGGATACCAACGAACTTAAAGAACGGAGCAAAATCACACTTACGAATTTGAGAGAGAGAGACTGCGAATTTATAGGCAATTATCAGAAGAGGTGTCTGGAAAAGGTGCCTTTTCAGAATATACGCTGCCTGCCGCGGTTCTACCGCGGTTCTACCGCGGTCGCGGCAGAACCGCGGTCAGAGAGGCTCTCTGAATTAAATAAATTTTGTCCAAAAATAATCTTATCGATCGACAATGCCGAAGCCGAAGCCGAAGCCGAAGCCGAAGCCGAGCCGAGCGAGCGACGACGACGACGCGAGGGTTCATTCTCTTCAACTCCTTTTAAGAGCTTTAAGAAGTGATTCTATATATAAGCACACAAATGTGGTTGTCCCTCACCAATGAGGGACAAAGTGCAAGACAAAAGTTCACTTCTTCAAATTTTCAATTTCTCTCCATTTTATTTCCCTCCATTTCCAATTCACACTTCTTCTACTTTAAAGCCCAATGGCTTAAAGTCCAACAAAACCACCCCTAAACTTGGCTCAGATTATTAGTATCCTCCCCGAACTATGCCCGGTCTTAATTACCCCCCTCAACTTGGCCTTTTGAGAGTCATTACCCCCATAGACGCTCATATCTATCTATCTATATCTATCTATCTATCTATATTATTATAAAAGCATGAATACAATGTTGGAAGACCAAAATAGCCCTAAAAATAACGATATTACTGGATATAATAGTAATATTGTTATTTTCCTTTTTGTTTCGAATTTGGTTTGGTTTAAGAGAAAGAGCGTGTCTGGCAATTCCATTCAAATTGGTTTAGGCTTGACATATATAAAAGTTGTGTTCAATTCCAAATTAACTTTTTCATCTTTTAGTTTATGTGTCGTACGAATCATCCTTTATTAAGAGTACTGTAGCTTCAAAGATAAAATATCGATTATGAGCGGACAAGGGAGGGAAGGTAGGATAGAGGAATTAAATTAAATTTAACTGTAATTGTAATCAAGATATAGAATACCAAAGGTATTAGCCGTGTTATTTATTTTTAAGAGAGAGAACATATGAGTAATCAATTTGATTCGAGTTACTATTAATGACTGATTATAGTTCAACGGAGAGAAAATATGAGCCGACAATATAATTACTTAATATTTTGTTATTTATTATATGTTACCTTTACAATTTTATACATGCTAAAAGCTAAGGCACCAATTGGGAAGGACAGAACAAAAGGAATAATAATTATGGATGAAAAGTAAGTTAGAATTATTTAAGCAATTATATATTTATCTCAACTAACTAATAATAGACTAACTTATTAAATGCAATTTATACGTATTTTGATTGTAAAATTTAGGCTTGATCGTAAAAAATACACAGCAATATAGCTTTTTGATACATCAAGATTCTTGATAGGTTGTGATGTTAAAGAGTTATCGAATCAATCTCTTAAACTTATAACTTGATAACAATTTGAATACTTTTGTGCTACATTCAGTAAAATAATATTTAAGCTAATTCTTTCTTTGGATGTTACAAAAAAAAAGTCGGTGTATTATAGCAAAAAGTGACCTTATGTGAAGATAAGTAATTCACTTTTGGGTCAAAATGATAAGAAATTATAATTAGTGGCATTAAAAGGAGCATAATTGTTGAAGATATGTATGACACTAGGAGCTATTCGTATTATTAAAGTTTGAGGAAGAAGTGATATAAATGGCGAAAAGAATGACAAAGACAAAAAAGACTTATTTAAGATATTTCTGTTGTATCAATCCAAAGTATTTTTATGTTAGCATTTTTAATTTATTTTCTAACTAGACTTCAGCTTAATTTTTCAACTATAGGCAACTTGTGATGGTAAAACAATCATACTTAGAAGCAAAGTATTGAGAGACAAAAATATACTCAAAAATATTAAATGCGATCATGTTAGATTCGTGACCTTTAAATAATGAACTATTGCTATTGTAATCACATGCAATTAATTTTATTTTTCTGAATTGTAGGTTTGCAGGATTTGTGCCAAAAGACTTCCACATAGTTCAAAATGCATATACTTAAAACTTGATTTTATTGTTTACCAAATTTTTATCATGATTTTTGTGCAATTGATATTTTGATGTCGTTGATTTAGATATATACCAAACAATCAGAGCCCCTTGTATCCAGTCAACGTAATTTATTCGAGATCAAAATTGTTGGATTCAATTTTCAATTAAATATATTAATTTTTAAATAATAGTAACTCAGATGAAGACGAAATATACCTATTTACTATTCAATAGTTTTTTTTCTTCTTTGAATAACACTATAATTGCAATTTCAGAAACTCCAAAGTTTCATGTTGGGACTCAATTCATTTACTTAAGTAACCAAAAATAGAAGCTCACAAAAGTTTCAAAGCCAAATCTTTTTCTGTTGGGATTCATTTCGTTTCTTTAAGTAACCACTAATTAAAACTTAAATTTTTGAAGTTAAACTTTTTTTTCAAGGGGTAATATCATGCACACCATCCTGACAACTGGCATAAGCATTTAGTCATGATAGAGCAATAAAGCATTATAAATATACGCAAAAAATATTATTTTTAAAGAAATATTAAGTAAGATATGGATCACGTACTTATTTCTAAACTAAAAATATCTAACTTAACTAAATTAATAATATTTGCAGGTTCACAAAATATCGAATCATTTTGAATCCAAGTATTATGTTAATATAATAATATTTTTTTACAATAAGTGACGATTGTAGCAATTTCATCCACATTAATTGTTACATTTATATAAATAATATTTTCATAAATTTAGTTATTAATACGCTCAAATGTCGAATACGAGATTATGGACTGAATATTTACGTACAATTACTAACGTGCAACGCACGTTCGTAGAAATTGGTATGGCAAAAAGTGTGGGTGCACTCGCCTGCCAAGTGGATTTTTCTGTATATGTGACATTTTTTTGAAAAGTAAAATATATTTTCACCTTTTTAAGGATATTACATTTTTAGATAATTTTTTTTCGAAATACAATTTATAATAAAACTTGGATAGAACTACATTATTTAGGCTAAATATTTTTATTTGGCCAAAAATAATAAAGTTTTTGTTAATCTTTTTTTGAATTTGACCTGAAAATAAAGATTTATACAATTGAAATAAATAGCCAAGGCATCTAAAAAGTTATAAAAAATACATAGTTTGAAATTTATTATTTTGGCTATAATTTTTTATATAGCTCTAAATTACGGTGCTCTAAAAATATTTTTCTTTACGGAGTTTACCTAAAAAAGTAAAAATACACAGTTGAAATAAATAGTCATTGCATCAAAAGAAGAAATAAAAAGAGTGTACAATTGCAAGAAATAAAACGAATCACTTGCATTATACTGCAATTGTACACTCTTTTTATTTCTTCTTTTGATGCAATGACTATTTATTTCAACTGTGTATTTCTACCCTTTTAGGTAAAATCTGTAAAAAAAAAAAAAAAATTAGAACACCGTAATTTAGAGCTATATGAAAAATTATTGCCAAAATAATTAATTTCAAATTATGTATTTTTTATTACTTTTTAGATGACTTGACTATTTATTTCAATTGTATAAATCTTTATTTTCAGGTCAAATTCAAAAAAAGATTTAACTAAAACATTATTATTTTTGAAAAAATAAAAATATTTAGCCTAAATAATGTAGTTCTATCCAAGTTTTATTATAAATTATATTCGAAAAAAATTATCTAAAAAAGTAATATTCTTAAAAAGGTAAAAATATATTTTATTTTTCAAAAAAATGCCATATGTACAGGAAAAATCTACCTGGCAGGCGGGTGCACCCACACTTTTTGCCACATCAGCGTCTAGGGGGTAATACCTCTCAAAAGGCCAAGTTGAAAGGGGTAATTAAGACCGGACATAGTTCGGAGAGGATACTAATAATTTGAGCCAAGTTCAGAGTGGTTTAAGATATTTTGCCTTATATATTTATGTAAGTGACATAATCTTTTTATCCAACTTTCAATTCTCACCAAACATTGAGCATAAGACTGCAATTCCATTCATAGTTGACTCTCTACTCATAAACAATTTAGGGTGAAGTTTGTAAAACTACTTGAGTTGAAAGGAACTCTAGAGAAACCTTTTGGACTTTGCTCATGCGATGGGTCAATTCCCTAGAATATGGGGTAAATTTTAAAAATAGCCAGATTTACAACTGATCGTTCAAAAATAGCCCAATTTCAAAAGTAATCGAAATTTAGCTACTTTTTATATAAAGATAAATCTGAGCGAAAACACTGTTCAAAACCCGGAAAATACTCCAGCATATTATGCTGGAGTTCCAGCATAAGTATACTTGATACTGGAGTTCCAGAATAAGTATGCTGGAATTCATCGAAAGCCTATACTATTCTGAATTCATCGAAATTTCAACACAAATATCCACAGGAAAATAATTGTACGTACTAGAAAAAGAGGAAAATAAAATGAACAACTGTGTTTATTATTAAAGGGAAAGATAAACAGTAGTCGCAATACAGATAACAGATTGATTGAAAAGCAAAAGCTGAAATAGAGAGCCTTTGGATAATCAGCAGCTATCTCCTCACAAAGTTCCATTTTTTTTCATTATTACTGGGGAAGATAGCAGTGCAGTCACAATACAAAGAAAAGAGATTGATCGAAAAAGCAAATTACGCTGGGAAATTTAGAGGCGGGAAGATGCAATAGGATGATGCATGACAATGTTATTGTAGGCATCAAGAGTCAGAAAATCATCCAAAACTGGTGCAGTGCATTGCCTTGTGAATAACTTGCAAGCCTCCTTGTACATTCCCTTCTTGAATTTCTCCTTTCCAACTTCTCTCTCAATCCTAGCCATTTCTTCTTCCACCACTCTCCCAAAAAGGTCCAAGTTAACCTTCACACCGAGACCATCTCCGTCCAATTCCACTCCATATTTCAACCACTGCCAGTTTTGGACTCTGCTAATCTCAGCTGTGGCAGCATCTTCCATCAGGTTGTAAAGAGGGACAGAGCCAGCTCCTGTTAGCCAGGCTGCTAAGTACTGAATACCCACTCGGGTGTTCAGCCGGAGACCCTCCATCGTTCGGACACCTCTCGGACTCTGCAGCAGGTCTTCTTCAGTTAGGATCGACGCATCATGGCGCTTCATGGAGTGGATTAGGTTAGGTGCATTGGACATGTTGTTAGTGAAGACTTCCATGCAAGCTGGAATTAGGCCAGGGTGAGCTGCCCATGTTCCATCATGCCCTGCCTTCACTTCTCTTAGCTTATCTTTCCTTACTAGTTCCAATGCTGCCTCATTAGCTGCTGGATCATCTCTGATCGGTATCTGAGCTGCCTGTTTCAAGGATCCAACAATGCCATTATGCATCAAATGATCATGTACAATAATATTCAAATTTATCCTAATGCTAAAAACTGAAAATCCACTCTAGTTATCAAAGTCAGAGCCACGATTTGAAACTTATGGGTTCAAGATTCTAATCCTTTCAACTTACTGGATTCTAAATTAATAATCTGTACCTACTCAATGTTTTTTTTTAAGACAAATAGAGTGTCTGAACAAAAGATACTACATTCGGCCGAACCCCTAACCGGTACTCTAGCTCCATCCCCTGCTAGTTTTTGGTTGAAAATCATGCAAGTACCAAAGAACGACCACATTGTTGCCAATGCGCTGGCCAAGATAGGCTCTTCCACACATATCAACAGCACGAAAGTCATTCCTATCGCACACCTACAGCGCTCCGATGCGGGAATGATCATGTACATACTTCTCTAACATCAATACATGAAAGACTGGGTTTATAGCTCAAAACCTCTAGTGGTAGTGCTAACCTGTATGCTATTCGCGCCAACCCTCTAAATAATCTCAGCCAAACAAGGGATGCAACACACAAGAACTTCCAAGGGGTCACTCATCCTAGTAGCATGTTAATTCTTCCTTGTCCATATGGTTGGCGTTTATGCATTTTAATTGAGTTCATAGTAGTACTGCAAATATGCCAGTGTAGAACTAAATAAAAGAACATAAAATGAAAAAAAAGACGAGTCGAATTAATATTGACATACCATGCCTCCCATAGCATGGACGCCACGCTTATGACAGGTGTGGATGAGCAAGTCAGAGTAACTTCTCATAAAGTGTTGAGACATGCCAACAAGAACTCTATCAGGGAGAAGGCGATCGGGATGCGCCTGGAAAGTCTTGACGTAGCTGAAAATGTAATCCCATCTACCACAGTTGAGCCCAACTGAATGGTCCCTCAGCTCATACAATATCTCATTCATTTGAAACACAGCCGGAAGTGTTTCAATTAAGACAGTGGCCCTAATGCTTCCTTTCTCAATTCCAGCCCATTTCTCTGCCTTATCAAACACATTATTCCATATTCTTGCTTCCCTGTCCAAACAAAAGAAAAACATTTACTACATTTCTTGAAGTTTTAACTTTCAAATACTACTTAAATTTACCTAATAAGAAGACCACTAACCTAGAATTTTCCATTTTGGGAAGATAGAAAAAGGGTCCAAATCCTTGTCCTTGTGCTTTGCGGAAATTGGCATAGTTGTGGAAAAAGTAGAGGCCGAAGTCGACAAGGCAACCAGTAGCAGGTTCACCATCAATAAAGATGTGAGCTTCGGGCAAATGCCAGCCTCTTGGGCGCACGAATAGCTTAGCCGTCTGATCATTCAGTTTATAAACTCTGTTTCTGGCTTGATCATGGAAAGATATTGTTCCATTCACGGCATCCCTCAAATTCACTTGGCCTCTCATTAGATTCTCCCAACTTGGTGAAAGTGCATCTTCAAAATCTGCCTGTGGAATATACACAACAAATCGCAGAGTTAACTAGTGGAACTTGATTACCATTAGTTTATAAACAGCACCACTCTGATATGTAGGAAGAAAAACAAAATGTACATATTCTGGATGTACTTCTTAATTACTACATGACAAAATCGTGCTAATATGCAGAGACAGGACTCAGAATTTGAAGATTGCGGGTGCATTTTTGGATTTAATCAAAATTTGCTTTGTATATAGAGTGTCACTGCTAATATATCACTAATTTCTAAAAATATATAGATACATACATAAAATTTTGCCGAACTTTATGGGTGCCAGTGACCCCTCTTGGTATAGCATAGGTCCACCTCTACTCATATGGTCTTGCATTACAAGCTCCACGTCTAGTCATTTCATAAGGTGACCACTATATAAAGATCACTTGTTCCTTAAATTTGGTCACAACGGCTACATACAATAGTACCCTAAGTTTCCTTCACTTTTCTCTTTTTTAAATCTTGAAAGTTACTACCATATCTTTCTAGTCACTAGTATATAAGTAAAGATGTTTTATACTATCAGTATATTTTAATCTCTTTTAATAGATAACCGACCTTATTTTCAAAGGTAATACTACTACATTATTTAGGTGACTTAAAAATTTTCGATACGGTAAAATTGACGTACCATGAAAACTTTGGCACCAGAATTAAGGGCATTGATAATCATCTTCCTCTCAACAGGTCCAGTTATCTCCACCCTTCGATCAGCCACAGCATGTGGCACAGGAGCACACATCCACTCTCCTTCCCTAATATATTTAGTCGCTGGATCAAAACCTGGCAATCCTCCATTATTATACCTCATTTTGGTCTCTTTTCTGCACTCCATAGCATACTTAATATGGTTCTTGAATTCCCTCTGTAAATCAGCTACAAATTGCAAAGCATCCCTAGTTAAAATTTTAGAAAATTCAGGATCATATCTTCCCCTAATGTCCACTCCTTCAGGTACATCATAACCAATCATTCCACTAGTCTTTTTTTGAAGAAAGTTATTGGGTTGAAGAAATGTCTCAAAGCTAACCATTTTTGGTAGTTTTTCACTAATATATATTTGGTTCTTGTTTTTCAATGTAGCAGCTGGCTGCTATATAACGGGGAGGAAAAGGTGCTTTAGATTGGTGAAATTTATAATATGTGGATAGCTACTGACTTAATGATTTTTCCCTTTTAAATATAGTATATTTAAATGTGGTGGTAAGGCTTATCGTTATGGGTCTAAAATTAGAGAAATGCATGGCGTTATGTGCGTCAGATGATAAAATGAAGGTGATGTTCTATCTTCGTTCTTGATATATTCAAACAAGGATAATGAAGAGAAGGGCTGGTTTTTGATAATTGTGCCAGCCTCGGGAGTTGCAATTTGGTGAGATATATTGAATTATTAAACTGTCTTCTTTGACAAGTGGCATGTTTTGGAGTTTTCGTGCAACGTGTGTTTATGGGAATAGAAGAAAAGTGGTGTATAATTGAAACAATTAAAGAAAATACAGCTAAAAAACAATTCATAAGTAACAACGACTGAACAACTTCGCAATAATGAATTTTAAGAATTGAAAAGATACTAATAATCTGTTTGGTCAAAAATCAGCTTATTTGAGAAATATTTAAAAAAAAAAAATACTTTTGATGAGAAGTAATTTATATTTGATTAACTAATTTAAAAATATTTTTTAATAACAATTAATATTTGGACAATCTTTTAAAAAAAATTTAAAGTGCTTTTTAAAAAAAAGGTATTTTTTGGTAAAAAACACTTCTACTCAAATGTACTTTTTTTCCTTCTAAAAATTTGATCAAATACCTCTAATTTAAAAATAAAAAAAATACTTTTAATCTTGAAGAAACTTGACCATGCTATAATACATAGATTTCCAAAAGCAATATGAAATCGAAGGGTTAACTATAAGAGAACAATTTCTAAAGTTTTGTGGTTCTTACTTCTTGTTAATTACTGCTACTCCTATTAATTAAAGCCACCACGATGCCGTAACTATATGAGAAAGATGAGAGACAAAACGTGAGGCAAGACATTTAACTTAATCTCACCACCTCTAAAACAAGGAAGCAATCATCCTCTTTATATAAAAAAGTAATGTGAAAATAATGTCGTGATATTTTTAAGCGTATACACAACCCATGGTTGTACAAAAAATAAAATAAACTAAATTAAGAAAAGATCAAAAGAATTCTATGATGATGATATTTTTGTCTTTCTTGTATGCAGAAATACACTGAAACGTGATACAAAATACCCAAATTCAATTCACTGTGAATTTTCATTAGTTTTTAGTCAATGGTCTATCGGAAACGGCCGATATGTCCTTCTAGGATAGTTTAAACAATTATATTTTTCTTACAAGTTAGGGTTAGTCTTAGCCAATAATAATATCCACTAAATTATTTAATTAGTGACGTGACAAATGTTATAAGATCTGTGGTAACAATGATGAATATACGATAATGAACAATTCTTAATGGCATAAATGCAATATAAATAATATTAAATAGCAATAAATGACGTATGAAATATTTATGTAAATAGACATAATAAATATGACCGAAAAATGGGGGTGGAATCGTGTAATGTTCCTTCTGACAATGATAAATAATTGATCGGCCTTTGAATATTCTGATTCTCCTTGGATCGTGGGGAAAAACTAGATAGTGATCTCAAGAAAAAAAGGTGTCTTTTGTATGTATGTAATAAAGCAAGAATCTTTAAAGAATGTCAAAGTGGTCTTTTACAAATGAGTATTCAATGTCCCCTATAACTATGTATCTTTCTATTTATAACGGGACATGTGTCACAAAACCCTAATAGCACAGATCCAGAGAATTTTCACTGGAATATTCTCTTTAAAGTCTTATCCTAAAACTAGCCGTTATTACTCTGTTAAAAAAGAGTCCTCCTCCTCGACCTTGATCTCTGCTGACTTCTCGACCTAGCCCTTCATCTCTTGTCAAATCACCTCGACGTGAATTTGTCTTTTGTCGAAGTCATACTGGTGACACATGGCAGCCCTCGAAGGATCTCTTAATGCTGACGTGGTCTGAACATAACTAAGATAAATTTTGTCCCATACAGTTAGTGTCTCCACTTGTTAAGGTCGTCTTCGCGGGCGAGTTCAATGAGCGGATAATATCGTTCATGGTCGAGCTTGTTGAATAGATAACATGGGCCACAGTTGTTGTAGCGAGCAAGCAACGTGGCTCGCCATGGGCCGCCTATTTTAAATTCCTTATATTTTTCGGGTGATTTGTCGGAGCCATCTGGTCCAAGAGAGGGGGTGACGTCATGACGTCATGCATCATAACGATGCTTGTTCCCGACGCATTGCATCGATTTATGTGTAACCTTTGATTAGATTTGTCGTTTCGGTGCCGGTGCCAATTATGATGAGCCGTTTGTGCCTATTATGACAAACCGTCTCAATTTGGTGCCTCAATATCTATAAATAGGTATAGCGAAACCCAAATTTGAAATTTTTATTCTTCCAAACTTTGACACTTCAAATTTCCTCTCTGAACCTCTTTTTTTTTTGCATCGTTGATTTTTTCCGTACTCTAAACTCTCTTCCTAGTATCCTTTTTCACTTTCTCATAAACATGTCGAATGTATCATCTCATGTTGGTGAAGGAAGTCATGCCGTTCCGTTGGCGGTTGTGTTCCGAGAGAATGCAGCTGCCACCGTGGAGGATGAAACTTTTCCCTCGACGGAGGAGATCATCCCCCACAACCCCGAGCCCGGGTCCGATTCTAACAATCGCCGGATGCGGCACATGGAAAATTGCTATTAATAAAGCCAAGTTCGTCCTCCCCTACCATATCGAACCGATCCCCGTTGAGGGGGACGAACTACATGTTCACCGTCGGGGGTACTGCGCTCTATATGCTTACCCGTTCGTTATCGGTTACTCGCTTTCTCTTCTCCCGCTGGTGAAGGAGTATTGCCGCCACTATGGCGTTTGCCCTTCTCAGCTCGCCCCTTACATTTATAAGGTCATAACGATGCTGACCAAGTTTGCTGAGCTTGCCGGTGTCGAGATGACAGTGCGGCATTTATTGCATCTATTCGCCCCTAACTTCTAGGGGGCCGATATTGAACCTCCGTCACCGTGGAGGCAAGTGCCTGGTGGTGAAGATGGACAACAAGGCTAGTCGCCAATTCTGGCTTGATTTTATTTACATCCGAACCGATGACGTCGTAGCCAACGCCGACGGCTTCCCTGAGGCTTGGAATTATAGACGTACGTGTCTATTTTTCTTTTGATTTTACCTTTTGCATCTCTTCACATATTTTGGGATAGTCAACTAATTATTCCTTTCTTGTAGCCAACAATTGTCCTCCCTCTCTAGCCATACGCATCGCCGACTGGGTCGTGCAGATTCTCCCTCATGCCGCAGGGATTCATGATTGGCCGAGCTTCTTTAAGAAGTTTAGATCGGCTCAACCTTCCACATGTAACTCCTCTTTTTGGCCATGATCATTTTTGTATGTTGTTCGGCTTTGCTAACTTATATGTTTCTTCCTTTTCCAGGTTTGGTTAGGGGATCTTCTCGAAGGAGCAGGGCGCCTGTTGTCGTGCCCCGTTTTCTTTCGAAACGGGCTTCGATGTGTGACAACTCTTTTAAAGGAAGGTGTTAAAAGAGGAAAGTCGCCACCTAACAATTTTTATGGTACGTTAGGGCACCTGTTTGCAAATAACTCTGTTTGACTAGTCAACGCCACCAAAGATCAGGTAAGGGCTCAAAGAGAAGGTGTTAGGCACTCTTCGAGGTCCACAACTGTGGGTCCCGACCGAACTTCAGACTATGTGGATTATGTAATTAGGTTAGGTGATCAAATGAACAAAGAGAATATAAAAATTGAAGAATTTCATTATAACACAATAAGAATTGGTACAAATCTTTAATGGTTATAAGGATACAACTACATTGGCCTAGGTTAAATAGCTAAATGTATTTAGCAAGTATATAAAGGAAGGGGGAGGGTTCCTAAGTTTTTAGCCTAAAAGATCACCCCGTGCAACATAAATAATACTTCGCGAATCCTTTTAGATAGGGGTTGCTCATATTATTCAGCGAGCACAGACTATCATCTCCTGCTACCCGATTACTATGTTGAAGTTATTTACTTAAAGCGCTCTAATTCATTTCTAAGTCGTGTCCTATGCGTGCACTACCCATCCCATGCCTATGGTCCAGGAGGCTTTGGACCTCTATTTGGGTGGTTCTAGACTTACTTAGGTTGCTCAAAATGATAAAACTAATCGCGCATTCAAAACGAATAGGACTGCACATAATAGCAAAGAATGGCTCATATTGGCCTCCATATATAAACAAAGAAGCACGCAGTCTGATTTTCAAATTAAGCAGTAGAACATATCAAAATTAAGACTTAGAGTCCTTTAGTCCTATAGGCATGATCTCTATATGATTCCAGTATCAAACAGGTAATGCCGTATTTTTAGGCTAACGTACGGACATATTAAATCGTTATAAATCCCATATACATGGTTTCTAAGTGATTATGATTTTTAGCAATGTACAAGCAACGGATTTGCAGGTTACAAGCCTATAGGCATGATCTCTAGATTGTTTGTGCAAAAAGGCAGTGAAACGACCCCAGAATCATGAATTACCAATGCTGATTTTGTAGACTAGTTCCTTAGGCAGGTGACAATTTCCTAGAGGCATGATATCTAGTAGTCGGCAATCGAAATTGATTTTATATAGTTTTATCCCTATAGGCATGCTATCTAAGCGAAGCAGTACAAACGATATGGAGCAGCTGACTGATTATTATACCTTATAGTTATGGTATCCATATGAGCAGTACACTAAAACAATTGAGGCGGTTGATAGAATGATCATTCGAAGTCCTATAGGCATGGCACCTAGGTAAGTAAAATATTGCATTGTTGTGCCCTATAGACACTTTACTAAGAGTGCACAGTAGTGAAAACAGGTACAACAAACACTTGAAACGGCATGTGTTGGCAAGTTAAGTGATGTGTGTGTGTGACTCCTATAGGTAGGCTTTCTACATATGAAATTAAAACATGTAGAGCAAATAGCGAATACACCATATAGATCCTATAGGCATGCTTTCTACCTATTTATGTGAGCATTAGAGTATCCTACCCCTTTTTTACTAATTTCCCCATCTGTTTTTGTTTATAAATTATTACAGAACCAAAAATAATGAATACAAGTGCAAATTACATACTAAAAGACTACAGACCCAAAAGAGAAATCACCCAGTAACACCTGGGCCTTCAACAAGCTTCACCTTTCACACGAACAGTATACGCAGAACCCAGAACATCTCAAGAGTGAGAGTGTGTCAATTACACACCCAAGGCCATACACAAACTCATACCAGGATTAGAAGGGAGAAACCATATATGGTAACCAATTGACAATCCTAAAGTCTATTAGCAGTGTCATCATTCTTAGAAGCTAAGGGAACAAGATTGGTCAAACAAGAGGGCTTGAACATACCAACTAGGTAGATAGCTTTGACATAGAAAAAACCGACACCATGTTCAGCAATTATTCAACAAAGAAAAGGATGTAGCATGCTGAACACAGTTACCCATTTAGAGGGCTTAAGAAGCAAGTCTATTGAGTTAACAGGACAAACATCACATACGTGCTAATTTCCTAGAAATCAAGGGTCAGCACAAAATATTAACTAAATTGGTCAGAGAAGACTTTAAACAAGTGAGCCTTATTTGAAATAATTGTAGTTAGAGAGATATGCAATTTCACATGAAGATTTCTAATATGGGAGGCTAACATGACCACAACCAGTATAGCAATAAAACTAGTAGCATGGTTTACAACAGACCATAACAGTGTCTTAACTCATGAGAATATATATCACTTAAGGGGAATAAGACAAGCACATATAATCATTCGTATCAATTACTTAGACAGAAAGGAAACTAACATAGAAATTTGCCTTAGAAGCCATTCTAAAGACATAAGCTTAATAAACCAAACATACAATATAACTTAAATGGCACGAAACATGCTTTAGCTGATCAATACAGCCTCAGAGATCTATCATGTTGGGCAAGAAGAAATCAACAAGGTCTAGAGCACAAACATAAAAATACAGGATAAGATAGGGAACACACATTAGTCTAGAAGCACTTACAAAAGCTGGAATCCATTCCGAATGAAAACATATTACATGTACTGAAGCCTACTGAATTAAACTAATAAAGGACATGGAACTACTGGGAATTGCTAAAAACAATATCATGGCAGCAAAGAATACATTATTAAGGATCCATGAATAACAAGG
This sequence comes from Nicotiana attenuata, assembly GCF_001879085.1. Taxonomy (NCBI): domain Eukaryota; kingdom Viridiplantae; phylum Streptophyta; class Magnoliopsida; order Solanales; family Solanaceae; genus Nicotiana; species Nicotiana attenuata. The sequence continues at coordinate 297,143 of NW_017670431.1, forward strand.
AAACTGAATCATGCTTGCAAAATTTAAACAACATTAGCACATAGACCACACATGCCATAGACAAACAGAAAGGAAACAATTAACACTGTAGAGTTAAGGACACTAACCAGTAGCAAAGTTAAATGAGCAAAAGAGTGAGGAGTTTAGAATATTGGTAGTGATTCAATAGCAACAATTGAAAGAGAACCCCAAATCCCCTATGCTTCAGAATTCACAAGAGCCTCGAGAAGGGCTCCGAGCAGTGCTTGCACCGGAGGATGTTGTTTTATCAGTATTATGGACTTGGCTTTCAGCCGGCCAAGAATTCAACGATTTCAGAAAATATTCAAGTGTCTCAAAAGAAGTGAACGAGTGAGTGAAGAGTATAGTGAGAGTAATCACAGTAAATCAGGTCTCCTAAAAAGGGAAATCGGGAAGGGTTTATATAGTAGCCAAAATCAACATCCAAACAAGGAAACATAATTAATCGAACATCAATAAGGAAATAGAAGCATGCAAAATCGTTCAAAATCAATTTAAGAGGAAATCAAGAAAACCCTAGTTCAAAAGGAAAGCACAGATGGTCGAAAATCTCACTGAATCGGACCATATTGCCTGGTTGTGAGTGCATATAGACGAAATAACGCTTAAATCTCAAAGGTTGAAGGCAGTCGCACCCGATTTAGGAATTAGAACTTGCCAAAATTGAGGCAAGTACTATGTAACACCATAGTCTTGTAAGAAATGATGAGATGATCCATAAAGGTAAGAGAATCGTAGGAAGAATCCATGATTGACCGGATTTGGAAGAGATTTGAGTGAGGCAACTAGGGTTTGAGAGGAGAGAGTAGAGAGGATTTTAGAGCGGTAATCTCAGGGAAATGGGGTTCGGGTTTCTGGGTTAGGTTAGTTAAAGAGGGGGAATAAACGAGGGCCGTTGATCTTGAGAGATCAACGGCTAGGATTTAAAAACTGAACGGGGCGGGTCATGGAGATGGGTATCGACCAGGTTTATTAAAGGGTTATTTGGCTTGGGCTGGGGGCTATTGGGCTAAGGATTTGGGCCAAACTTGGTCCGAAAATTGCTTAAAACTGGGCCACAGTTTAAATACACAAAATTTATCACAAAAAAAATTATTAAAGTAATTAATAAAATAATAAAAATATTAAATAAAAAGATTGAAAATAATAGCTTAACATTATAAAAATATAAAATGCTATTTTGGTGCAAATAATATAATAAAAACATAATTATACGTGAATATAGGCAATTATTGCAAAAATTTGCATAGATAACTAAAATACAGATGTAACTATATAAAATAAAGTAAAAATATTATTAAGCACACTTGTGGATATAAATGATAAATTTGGATGGTTAAATCATCACACACAATTTAAAGGGGTAATTAATAAATATTTAAGTAATTAAAATGTGAAAAAAAATTAATTTTAAATCTCTAAAAATCATGGAAAAAATTATAAAATATTTGTATAAATCTTGTAAATTAAGTAATGATGTAAAAATGATATTTTGAAAGTATATATACCTATTTGAAAAATATGAGGGCAAAATTGGGTATCAACAGCTGCCCCTCTTTACCCGAGAATGATGAAAGAGGTGTCGGGTAAAAAATGATGATCAATTTTGGTCGAATTGAGCGGGGAATGATGTGTGTTTGAAAAATGGGGGCTTTAACCCTGGTTCCGGAGTTGCCTACATATCCAGGGTGTTACGGAAATCAGGTCGTGTGTAGTTCTGGATCCAACGACGAACAAGACCGATGGAGTTATTATAAGAGTGGTCATATGTTTTGAAAAGGTTTTTTTGTGTTGGATATTATTGTAAGTAATTGATGAATCTAGGTGGAGTCAAGAATGCGAATTTGGACGGCAGATATTCGAACGATCATAGAAAAAGGTAGTCAATTACTGATAGTCGATTACGTTTGAGGTAGTCAAAGGATGTGAACGTTGTGAATGGAAACTGGAGCGAAGATTGCTCCCATTTGTAGAACGGTTACCTCCCGAATTACCTACAAAACTTAAAACATAGTGCATGCGAATATATATGGGTTATTGCGATAATTTAACCATGAAGGTTGTCTTTGGATGATGAGGATGATGTCCTTATGCCATGTGTCACACTTCCTTTTTTCCGAGGGAATAGGGAGTTTTTCCAATGAAAGTGACATTAATCAAAATGGGATCATTATTTTAATCAGAGTCGCCACTTGGAATAATTTATGGTGTCCCAAGTCACCGATTTATTTTAAATCCCAAATCGAGGAAATTGACTCTTATTTATGGTTCGCGAAACACAGAATCCGGGTAAGGAATTCTGTTAACCCGGGAGAAGGTGTTAGGCATTTCCGGATTCCGTGATTTTAGCACGGTCGCTCATCTATTAATAATTGGCCTAATTACCTGATTAATTACATGTTTAAAACCTATTGTGCATTTTTAACTTTTAACCGCTTTTAATTATTCAATTAACCGCTTTTAGTATTTATGGAATTTGTTTGAACAAGTCGTGAAGTCGCGCACTCATTTTTTTGTACACATTGTGAATCGCGCCACAGGAACCGTACCCGCGATCTACAACATATTTATTTTATTAGTATTCAAAATTATGGTCGGATCACATGAAATGCACACCCGAATTGAGATTTACGTACCGTGACCATGCCACGGGAACCGTACCCATGATCACGATAATTTATTATTCGTTTAACCAACTCAACAGACAAGTTCTGCGACCAGTAGCATAAAAGCAAGAAATTGAAGATATGTTGTATAATCCTTTTATAAAGATGTGTCTCAGCAGTTATTTTGCAGTACTATATATATATATATATATATATATATATATATATATATATATATATATATATATATATATATATATATATATATATATCCAACATATTCCTATGAAGTGAGGGTGGTACATATATTGCATCAATAAATATTCCAATGAAGTGAGGGTGGTACATATATTGCATCAATAAATATTCCAATGAAGTGAGGGTGGTACATGATTAATTTCTGATCTAAATTGCATCAATTATTTGTGATAAATGACCTAGATTTTGAGAAAGACTAACCAAGACGTACAACATTTAGCATGCGTCAATAAATATTCCTACTGATGTAACGATCCGACGGTCGTTTAGCCTTTTTAAACCCCGTTCCCCTATATAAAGCCTCCCATACTTACTTTAACTAGTTTACGACTTGCGGGGGCGATTGGTTCGGGGATTGGTAGAGTTTTGAATAAAAACATGCCCATTTGCTTCTTTAGGATTTCTTAAAAAGACCAAGTTTGACTTCGGTCAACATTTTAGGAAAACGGGTCCGGATCCGTAATTTGATAATTTTTGAGGGTCCGTGGAAAAATATGGGACCTGGACGTGTGTTCGGAATCGAATTCCGAGGTCCCTAGCCCGAGTAATGAATTTTTATCTAAAATTGTTTAATAGAAGCTTTAAAGAATTCAAGAAACTAAGAAATTATTGATTCCCTAGGTATCGGGCTCGGATTTTGGTTCCGAAGCTTGGTACAGGTCCGTAATGTCATTTAAGACTTGCCCATAAAATTTGGTGTCAATCCGAGTAGTTTAAGGGCGTTTTGACCCGTTAGAGGAGAATTAAGAACTTAAGGATTCAATAGTTTGATTCATTTGGTATTAGGGGGTGATTATAAGATTTAGCGTTGTTTTGGGAGTTCCGAGGGTTCGAGTAGGTCCGCCTCGTGATGTCAGACTTGTCGGTATGTTCGGGCGGGGCTCGGGAGCCCCGAGCGTCAAATGACCGAGGCTCGAGTGAAGTTAGAAAGTTGAGAAAAGGCTGAAGGCTGCTGCTTCTGTCATAACCGCATCTGCGGTCAAATGATCGCAGAAGCGGCCCAAGGCAGGCCCAAGGGAAGCCGCAGATGCGGCCTTATTTCCGCAGAAGCGGTTTCGCATAAGCGCTTCTTAGACCGCAGATGCGGTCCAGCCTCCCTTAGCCTAGAGCCGCAGATGCGGCCTTATTTCCGCAGGTGCGGGACCGTAGATGCGGTCCCCAAACCGCAGAAGCGGAAATCGCTGGGCAGTGAACTCTTTTAATTCGAACTTAAGTGCATTTATTTCACATTCTTCTCCACACTTGGGCGAAATTGGGGTTTCCAAAGAGAGGGTTTCCACATATCATCACAAGGTAAGTAATTTCCACTCTCCCTTAGCTTAAATACATGAACATTAGATAGATTAAACACTAGAAATTAAGCAAAAATCAAGGGTTAGAGCTAGACCTAGGGTTTTGATAAACTAAGATTTAATCATGTAATTTACTATGTAATGAACTAGAAATCATATATTATCGATCCTTAGGGCATAGAGAACGATTTCCTTCGAAAAAATTTCGGAATCCGGGTGCGTGGGCCCGGGGTCAGAATTTAGGAAACTTGTGGGAAAGGTTGGGAAATTACTTAAATGGTTAGAATTCGGCCTTTTGAGCCTTTATTGACTAGTTCTTACCTATTTTAACTAGTTTGCGATCGTTCGGATTCGAATTAAGAGCTTGGGCTTGTCTTAATATTCGGGAGCGCGCTTTGGAGCGAGGTGAGTCTCCTTTCTAACTTTGTGAGGGGAAACTGTCCCCATAGGATTAATAATTGAATAATTGTGCTAAATGCGGGGGCTACGCACGCGCTAGGTGACGAGAGTCCGTGCATAGCTACTACTATGTCAATGGTCCGGGTAGCTTAGGACCCACATCATGCTTATTCCATATGACTCTATTTAATATCTTGTTACTATGAGCACCTAGGATATGCTAGGGATTTTAAAAAGGGAATAAGGACGTACTTGTATAAATGTTGAAGTCTTGCTTGGCAATTATGACTATTGATGTGCCTTGTGTGTATACTTGATAATCCTACTTATTTGTGGATCGGGCCGATCGCCTCGGTATGAATAGATGCATCTATAGGCGCGCCGTCGACCCTCGGCAAGTGCACAGTTTATTTCTGTAGGATCGGGCCGTCGCCTCGGCATATTTGCGCATGCTTTATAGCTTTGCCTGAGTTTGTTAACTATTAGAATTATACTTTCATGACTCGAAAGGAGCTGATAATTGTGAATAAAGTAAATGATTAATTGGAATCTCAGTGAGAATATGATTTATATGCCTAGTTGTAAGCTGTTGCCTGTTATAGATTTTTTTTATTGTTAACTTAAACTTATGATATTATTTGGCCCTAGTGAGTGTCAAGTCGACCTCTCGTCTCTACTCCTTCGAGGTTAGGCGGGATACTCACTGGGTACATATTGTTTATGTACTCATGTGGATCCGGTTATTTCTCTGGTGCGCAGTTGTGAGCAGGCTTGAGACTTCTACGGTGAGCTGCTTTTCCTTCCATGTTGATCCGCAGCCGAAGAAGTCTTCTGTCTATTCTGATCCAGACAGTAGGGTAGTGTAGTATTCTTTTGGTTGTATATTCTACTAGCTGCCCGTAGCTTGTGACACCAGGTTCTGACACACACACGTTAGTAGACATTTATTTTTGGGTTGTATAACTATTTTGATACCTTATTTACCACTCTTGGCCTTAACTTAACTTTGAAAATCTGTTATAATTAATTTTGGGTAAAAGTAAAATGAGGACTTAAATTACACTTCCGCATTGGCTGGCCTGGCAATGGTGCCGGGCGCCATCATGACCTATTATGAAAAATGGGTCGTGACAACTGATACATAAATCCAGTAGTCATTAAACAAAATATGGTCATGAAAAATGCAATAAGAGCAAAGAATGGAACAAAAGAACAAAAATTGGAGATGGATTGAACACTAACTCAAGCAACAAATTAAGGCAACATGATAATTATTAAAACAAAGTAGTAAAAGAATTGGAAGAACGGACATTTGGTATAAATCAATGAAATTGGAATTACAAGAAGTTAAACAACTCGACGACTCATGACTGGCGCTTTCGCGGGCGAACACAGACAGAATCGGCAACTAAAGACCTCAACGGCAACTTTGATCGGAGTTAAATCTAACCCGAAACTTATCCTCACTGTTTAATCCATCTCTGTTTTGTAATTTATTGCAGCTGCTCCTGTCTTCTATCCCACGTGCGTTTGTGAGTGTGTATGTTTATAGAAAAAGAAAGGAAAAGGTCCTCTCTTGAAAATGTGCACAGTCACTCTATCACCCCCAATTTTGTGCTCTATTCCTTTCTCGTTTTCTTCTTGTCCAGCTCCCTCCCCTTTGTGTGTGTGGGGGGTTGTTGTTACTGAATTTTAAACAAGAAGAAGGAATTTTTCTAGGGGGTGCGGCTATCTCTTGAATTGGTGTTGAGATCCGCCGTTCTCTTTTATGAAGAAGGGGGTCCTGAAGTGTAGAGGAATTAGGTTTAATTTAGTGATTATAAAATGGTTGTGGGCTAGGGAATGGGTAAATGGGCTGAAGGGAGGAATGGGCTGCCAGAATTTGGGCTCAAGTTTGGGCCAATTTTGCCTTTAAAAGTTGCCCTTTAATTCTACAAAGCTAAAATATTAATTTTTTTCCTAAATGTAAAATCACTCCTAATTAATTAAAATAACTATATTATGACATGAAACTATTTTTTGGTATTTTCAAAGATTATACTAAAATAAAAATGGTTAAAAATAATATCTTTCTAAAAATACCTAATACCTAAATTAAATAGAAAAAGTGAAATTATTTTTGTATTTTTCAATTTTTGGGCTTTAAAAATAGAATTAAAATTAATAATAAAGTGAAATCCTATAGAAATAAACTCAAATAAATATTCTAAAAATACTAGGACTATTAAAGCTAATTCTAATGTGCGGGTCAAAAATTACGTGCTTACAGTTGCCCCTTTTTGCTTGGTAACATGAAGTGTTTTTGAGCAAAAAAATAAGTAAGCGACGTAATTGATTTCTGATCCAATACTTATTCAAAAGAAAAGAAATTGGGTAGAAGATTGTGATCGAGCCCTGGTATCTGAGCTGCCTACATATCCTTGGCTATAAAGGAATCAGGCCACGTGTAGTTCAGAGGTGGATGAAGTGATGGAGTATGTGAAGAGGATGAGAGATTCAAGTGAGGTTTCGTTCCGTCGAGGTTCCGGTCCGCGGTCATGTTATTACATCAAAATCAAAAATAAAAAAGACTAACTAAGCCTGCAAGCTATGAGTTACAAGATTCCTATCTATAAGTCTTCTGAAGTTTGATCTTGAGTCTTGAACTGTTCTTCATGCAGACTTTGATTTGAACCTTGATGCTTGCTAGATACAGGTGCTGATTCACTCTTCTACGGCTTCTTCGGATCAAAATCGGACACGCCGTGCTCGTGACTTCAGCTGCGTCTTGAGCAGTTCACATCTTTCTCTGCTTCTGCATTTTGGATTCACTTCTTTTTTTTCTTTTCTTTTATCTGGATTGAGACTACTTCTGTTGGTCTCGTACTGTTGACTCGCATTCTTGCCGCGAGCCTCTGCTACTTCTAACTTGAAATGAATTCTAAAATGACTTCCCTCGTTCTCCAGGTGAGCGCCTGCTACTGACTTGAAACTTGAAATAATTCCGAAACGAATTCCCTCATTCTCCATGCGGGCGCCTGCAATCAAAACAACAAAACAAACAAAATTTTCTGCCCTAGTTTGCACTAGGAAGTTTGCACTCAAACTAGGAAATGCGTCTCCTAAGGATGAAACTTGAATGAACCAAACTAGGAAGTGCGTCTCCTTGGGGTGAAATTCTAATTTAAGAAGTGCGTCTTCTAAAAGTATATCCTGAAAGACCCAGACTAAGAAGTGCGTCTCTTAGATGTGAAATTGGCAGAAGTGCGTCTCTTAGATGTGGGATTGGGCTTGAGGATACTACATAGTAAGCTTGACTAAAGTAAAAAATGACCCTATTCTCCAGGCGGGGCCCCTGATTTCAAGAAAACTAAAGATTGATAACTTAAGAAAACTAAAAATTGACCTTTTTTCTTCAAATCCAGACTTCCCTTTTTTAATTATCCTAGGAGAAAATTCATCAGACTAGGTTTTCTATCTTAGGAGAAAGATTCATCAAACTAAGATTTTGATCCTAGGAGAAAGTTCATCAGACTAGATCACTTTTTTTTTGGTATATAGGAGAAAGATTCATCAGACTAAGATTTCTATCCTAGGAGAAAGTTCAACATACTAGGTTTTTTATCTTAGGAGAAAAATTTATCAGACTAAGACTTTTATCCTAGGAGAAAGTTCATCAGACTAGGTTGTTTATCTTAGGAGAAAGATTCATCAGACTAAGATTTTATGTCCTAGGAGAAAGATTCATCAGACTAGGTTTTTTTTGTTATCTTAGGAGAAAGATTCATAAGACTAAGATTTAAATCCTAGGAGAAAGATTCATCAGACTAGGCTTTCTTATCTTAGGAGAAAAATTCATCGGACTAGGACTTCGATTCTAGGAGAAAATTCATCAAGACTAGGTACTTTTTTTTGTTATCTTAGAAGAAAGATTCATCAGACTAAGATTTCTATCCTAGGAGAAAGTTCATCAGACTAGTTCTTTTTTTTGTTATCTTAGGAGAAAGATTCAGCAGACTAAAATTTTTATTGGGAGGAAAATCCATCAGACTACGACTTTTTATCCTAGGAGAAAAAATGCGAAGATCAATGGCAAGATTTTATGCACAATAGCAAGACAAATAAATGCAAAGATTTGAGAAACATCCCTTTGTCGGCTCTTCTCTTCTTTTTCTTTTTCTTTTCTTTTTCTCTTTTTTTTTTGAACCACTATCCTTGCCCTGCTTTGTTCCTGTTTCAAACAAAGAAAATTTTGTCAGTTTTGAAAGTGGTGGTCGGTTTGTGGCTTTGATGTCTTTGGCAGCTTGGCTTTGTGATTATCCGACCTTTGGAAGAACGACTGTGTTGGTAGTTGGTTGCACTGCTGGGAGACTCTGTTGTTTCTTACAAGGGACCTTTACTTTCTGTATCAACACTGATTGTTTCGCTCCCAGTGCCATTTGTGTTTTGTGGCTCAGCCAGCCTTATCTCAAAACAGAGATCTTTTCTTGGATAACCTTTTACTAATATGTTGAATGGCTTTTGCTTTTGGAGCAATTTGTCCGTCAGAGAGAATCATAATTGGTAAGTGCCTTTAGCACAATGTGCACACTTCATAGTCTTGTTCGGTACTATAGAGAATCCCTGATTAACCTTAAGGTTATTTTTGCTTGCTTTAGCCAAGTAGGCTGACAAGAGTCTTCTGGGGGAAGTCTTTGCATGAATTCTCAAAGACATGTTAACTGTAACCACTGAGCGTGCTGGCCAAATTTACTTTATGCAACTGAAAAACTGGTAGCAGATTTTGAAATTTTTTATTGCTTGTTTTGAGAAGGACTGACTCAGAGTGAAGGACACAATGATGCAAAGAAACAATATTAACAAGAAATGCCCCTGTCGGGAAGAACAGAAGGAAGAGTTTTTTTTCTTAATAACTAGCTTTAATGGTCATGACATGCATTTTGGACTTAATGGCCGATCTATCAAACTAATCCAATCTCCCCTTTTACCATTCTTATGACCTTTGAAGTCGGGCTTGTTCATGCCAAATCTTTGCGTCTGCTTCACCACTCACCTTCGACTAGTGGTGCCCCGAGGAATTTCACCAACAAGCCTCTCTCATTTATTTATCTCTACTTACCATCGCCTTACAGTGCCCGTGAGGGTTTTCACTAGTAAGACTCTCATTTTTCTTTTATTTTTATTTTTCTTTTGCTTTCTTGTGTGAGCAACTTGACTGTGTTCTATGTCGCATGACAACCATTGACATTGCATGCTTCTCTTGGAATTCTTAAAGGCATATCGAGAGGTCTTTATTGGAAGGTTTTTTGATAGGGTTGGAAATATGTGTCGGGATGAAGGCTCAAAGTAAACTCAAAATGAGGGGTTGTATACTTACAACTCTTGGAATCGACTCTTTCAAAAATGAAACAAAATCTTTGCCCCAGTTTCAGATACTGAGGATTTTTGGATTTTTTTTGTTTTTTGCTTACTCTTATTTGGTTGGACCGAACCGTGTAAGGTTGCCTACGTATCCTTTTTAAAGGAATCAGGTATAACGTAGTTTTTTTAACAAATATACCACTAGGCAGACTGCCTAGTGGCTAATATATAAATAAAATCCCAAAATGGGTCCAAAGCTTACAATGTCCAAACCAAAATAGAAGTTGCATGAAGCTACTAGCTACTAAAAAGATAGAAAAGCTAAAGTCTAATGAACTAGCTATTACAACATTGTCCGCTGAATGTTTCCTTCTCCTGTCAGTGTAGGTGAACCCAATTGCCAGTGGCAAATATCAACCAGCACCTATCAAGCTCTCACCAGGCGCCAGGGTATTCAGTCCATAGGCTAAAATGAATTCCAAACATCTCCACCACAGAATTGAAGCCAAGATAGTCTTCCAATCATTAGAGTTGCTACAATATGATCTCCATAGGTAGTGTACTGACTCTATCCAAGTATAAATTATGTGGTCGATCATCAATATTATCATGTAAAAGAGCCTGGCTACACCTGATAACACAAAGGTTGGGAGATCCAAGAACTTGAAGAAAGTAAGTTGATGAAATGCGGAAGTAGTAAAGAAATGCAAGCGAAGCAAGAAAAATAAACTAGATATGTCGAAATTCGAGGAAAGGTCCAAGAACCCCGAGATTATGTTAATCTAGATTTTGACAAGATCCTAATGACAACAAGTTGGTTATGAAACTAATTGCCTTCACTAGAGATAAGCTAATCAAGAACTAGATTCGGATCTTGACTTCTAGTTTGAATAACTTACGACAACAACTAGTAAAAGAAACTAGTCGCCTTCGAAGAATATCAAAAGAAACCAAAGATATCACAAGAAAGAAAATTATCTTACTACCTTAAGCTATGAACTAGTTAGGGTTGCAAGATAAATCTTCAAAGTAAAGTTCACAAAGGTTCAAAAGAACTCACAATAATAATATTAATCTTCAATAATGTTCTACAATGGAAGACAAGCACCCCTTTATATAGTAGTAAAGAAGGAGCTAGTCAAGACTTCAATAAATGAGAATTATATTCCCTAGAAGCATAGAAGACTACCCACACTAAGACCAATGTAGTCAACATACACATAGACCAATGCAAGTCAACATAGATTAAAACAACTATTAAATATATATTCTAGAAACTATTTTTGGGCTTATTTGGGCTGCTGAAAATTCCTCTCTTTTGGGGCATATTTGGGCCTCATTCCATCTCCTCTTGGACTTTAATTTTGGCCTCAAAATAGTTGTAAGACTTGGCCCAAAGATCCTCCTTGTGCTGGAGCTCTTCTTCTATTATAAAACACTTTTTAATTGCCAATTGAAGCCCATTAAGCTTGTCTTGAAATTTCTTTGTTTGAGACCTTGTCATGGGCCTTCTTGGAGCTTCCAGAGCTTCATCCTTCTCCTTTAATGATGTTGAGCTGCCATGAATGCTATCATTCCCCTCTTCTTGAAGAGAATTCGCCCTCGAATTCGAGCCTGCATCAAACAAGGAAAGATCAGAAACATTGAAGGTAACACTAACTTGATATTCACTAGGAAGGTCAAGTTTGTAAGCATTGTCTCCAATCCTTTCAAGGACTTCAAATGGCCCATCTCCTCTTGGATCTAATTTGGATCTTCGTTTGGCAGGAAATCTTTCCTTCCTAAAATGCACCCAAACTAAATCTCCAGGTTTAAAAATGACAGATTTTTGCCCCTTATTTCTTCTTAAGGCATTTTGTTCATTCTTCCGTTCAATTGCAAGCCTTGTATGTTCATGAATCTTCTTCATCATTTCAGCCTTATTTCTACCATCAAGATTGACAATGTCATTAGTAGGCAAAGGTAACAAATCAAGGGGAGTGAGAGGATTGAATCCATAAACAACTTTAAAAGGAGACTTACCAGTAGAAGAGTGGATAGTTCTATTATAGGCAAACTCTACCATAGGCAAATGTTCTTCCCAAGAAGTTAATTTTCCTTTTAAAACAGCTCTCAACATATTCCCTAAGGTCCTATTAACTACTTCAGTTTGCCCATCAGTTTGTGGGTGACAAGATGTAGAAAATAGCAATTTAGTTCCCAACTTCGCCCAAAGAACTCTCCAAAAGTGACTTAAAAATTTAGCATCCCTATCACTAACGATAGTTTTAGGTATGCCATGTAATTTAACCACTTCATTCACAAATAAATCAGCTACATGTAACGCATCATTAGTCTTCAAGCATGGAATAAAACGAGCCATTTTTGAAAACCTATCTGCTACCACAAATATACTATCCTTACCATACTTAGTTCTAGGAAGTCCTAACACAAAATCCATAGAAATATCAATCCAAGGAGAAGTAGGGACAGGTAAAGGAGTATAAAGGCCATGTGGTAACACTTTTGATTTGGCTTGTTTACATTCAAGACATTGAGAGCACACTTTTTCAACATCCTTTCGCATGCCAGGCCAAAAAAAATGTTAGGTGTCCCATGAGTCCACCACAATGTGCTTCCCTAACAAACAATTCACGCAAAGAGCAATTAGGAATACACAATTTATTTTCCTTAAAAAGGAACCCATCTTGAAGATTGAACCTCTCATAAGGACCCAACTTACATTCTGCAAAAGGCTTGCCAAAATCAGAATCATTAGAATAAAGTTCCTTGATTTGATCAAAACCCATCAATTTAGAAGTAAGAGAAGAAACCAAGACATACCTTCTTGAAAGTGCATCAACAACCACGTTCTCTTTTCCTTGCTTGTAAGCAATCACATATGCGAAAATTTCAATGGATTCAACCCATTTTGCATGGCGCTGATTAAGCTTACCTTGGCTTTTCAAATATCTCAAGGATTCATGATCAGTCTTAACCACAAACTCTCTTGGCCACAAATAATGTTGCCATGTAGCTAAAGCCCTTACCAAAGCATATAGCTCTTTGTCATAAGTTGAGTAGTTCAGTGTAGTTCCACTCAGCTTTTCACTAAAGTATGCAATGGGCTTCGAGTCTTGCATCAAAACAGCACCTATTCCTTTTCCAGAGGCATCACATTCAACCTCAAAAGATTTAGAAAAATCGGGTAATTGCAAAAGAGAAGCAGAACACAATTTTTCTTTCAACAAGTTAAAAGCATCATCTTGTTCTTTTCCCCATGAAAAAACCTTATCTTTTTTAACAACTTCAGTTAAAGGAGCAGCAATGGTGCTAAAGTCTCGCACGAATCTCCTATAAAAACTAGCAAGCCCGTGAAAACTCCTAACTTCAGTTACACTGTTAGGTTTAGGCCACTCTTTAATTGCCTTGATTTTCTCTTCATCAACTTCAACTCCCTTAGAACTAACCACAAAACCCAAGAATACCACACGATCCACACAAAAAGTACACTTTTTAAGATTAGCAAACAAGTGTTGCTTTCTGAGAACTTCAAAAACTTGTTTTAAGTGTTCCACATGCTCATCTAGATTTTTAGAATAAATCAAGATATCATCAAAATAAACTACCACAAATTTCCCATGAAAATCCTTAAAAATATGATTCATCAATCTCATGAAAGTGTTGGGTGCATTAGTCAAGCCAAAAGGCATAACTAACCACTCATAAAGCCCATATTTGGTCTTAAAAGCAGTTTTCCATTCATCTCCAGGATTCATTCGAATCTGATGGTAACCACTTTTTAGATCAATTTTAGAAAAGATTTTGGATCCATGCAATTGATCCAACATGTCATCAAGACGAGGAATAGGATGGCGATACTTTACCGTTATCTTGTTGATTGCTCTACAATCCACGCACATCCTCCAAGTTCCATCCTTTTTGGGTACCAATAGGACGGGAACGGAGCAAGGGCTCATGCTCTCTCTCACAAAACCTTTCTCAAGCAACTCCTCAACTTGCCTTTGAAGCTCTTTTGTCTCTTCTGGATTACTCCTATAAGCAGGCCTATTTGGAATTTGTGCTCCAGGCACAAAGTCAATTTGGTGCTCAATGCCACGCAAAGGTGGTAGACCTTTAGGGATATCCTCAGGGAAGATATCATCAAAATCCTGCAAAAGAGAAGAAACACTACTTGGCAAAGAAGAAGTTAGTGATTCAGAATTAATCAAAACTTCTTTGTAAGTAAGTAGTATAATGGGCAACCCCTCTTTCCTTGCATTCAAACACTCTTTGGCTTTTATGTACAAACTCTCCTTTTTCTTTTTCTCTGCCTCTTTCCGCTCACCAAAACTTTCCTTTTTATCACTCAAACCCTCTTTTACCACTTTGCCCAAGTTGCTGCCCTCTCTCTCTCTCTAGGCCATCTCTTTTTTTTTCTACCTCTTGGCCTTCTTTCTTTTCTTTTCCCTCAAGCTCATTTTTTTTCCTCCCCTTTGTTTTCCCATTATTTCTCTCAATCTCTTTTGATCCTCAAACACTTGAGAAGGACTTAAATGTGCAAGAGTATACTTCTTGCCATTAATCTCAAGAGAATATCTATTCTTTCTTCCATCATGAAAAACATTCCTATCATATTGCCACGGACGACCTAACAAGATGTGACAAGCTTGCATAGGAACCACATCACAAAGAACATCATCCACATACCTACCAACATTGAAGGAAATCATGCATTGTTTGTTGACTTTCAGTTCACCACTATCATTCAACCATTGGAGTCTATAGGGCTTAGGGTGTTTCATGCATGCAAGTTCTAACATGTTCACCAAGTGTGAACTCACCACATTAGCACAACTACCACTATCAATAATCATAGAACAAGTTTTCCCCTTTATTCCACACCTAGTATGAAATATATTTTCTCTTTGTTCTTCACTATTGATTCCTAAATTAATAGTCATAATCCTCCTAACTACCCCAACCAAACCATCATTGAAAGGTAACTCTACATCATCTTCACTCACACCTTCCTCTTCTTCCTCTTCCTCACTTTTTTCTCCCTCATATTCTCCATCTATAGTCCTCCTAATTACCCCAACCAAACCATCATTAGGAAGTTCTACATCATCTTCACTTACTCCTCTCTCTTCTTCCTCACTTTTTTCACTCTCATATCCTCCATCTTCTCTCAACAGAATATTTCTTCTATTTGGACATTCATGCATCATATGGCCTCTTCCATGACATTTATGACATTGAATGGAACTAGAAGGTTTAGAGGATCTAGAATTGAAAGCTTTACTTCCCTCTTTCTCATCAACTTTACCTTTCCCCTTGTCTTCTTGAGGTCTAGAAATCACTTCTTGTTTTGGCCATGGCTTCTTGGAATTGGTGTTTGGCCGACTTCTCCATGAGCTAGCTTGCTGCCTTCTTTTATTTTGCTTTTCTATTTTTACAGCCAAATCTACTAATTCATCTATAGTTACATATTGTTGTATCTCTACTACATCAGCTATTTCTCTATTTAAACCATTAAGAAATCTAGCCATAGTGGCCTCTTCTTCTTCCATACAATTAGCTTGGATCATAGCCATATCCATAGCTTTAAAGTATTCATCAACAGTCATGGTTCCTTGCTTCAAGGTTTGAAGACGCAGTTGTAGGTCTCTTTGAAAGTGGGAAGGCACAAACCTCTTCCTCATGACTCTCTTCATCTCGGTCCAAGTAGCAATGGGTGGTTCTCCATCTTGTTGTCTGTCTCTTGTAAGCTTTTTCCACCAAATAGAAGCATAATCAGAAAATTCAACAACAGCAAGCTTAACCTTCTTACCTTCAGAGTAGTGGTGACAGTCAAAGATGGCCTCAACTTTCCGCTCCCAGTCAAGGTACAAGTCTGGGTCTCTTGTGCCCTTGAAAGATGGCATCTTCATTTTTATGCTGCTAATATTATCATCTTCTACTCTACCTCGTTGTCCCCTCCTATCTCTTCCCACCCTATCTAGATTTACATCAAGATCATCAACAAAATCATCTATAGGGTTTTCTTGATTTACAATGGGGGCATGGGGTACATTTCTTCTATTAAGAGGCCTAGGATTATTTCGAGGTTGTACATCAGGTTGATTTCCCCTCCTAAGTGCAGCTATTGTCTCATTTTGTTCGGCAATAGTATCCCTTATCTCTTGGAATTGCAAGTTCCATCTCTCGAATTGTTGATGCATAGCTTGTAGAGTGAAATCATTTCTTGCTCGGATTTCGGCTTCTTGGAGAGCCCTCTGTTCATCATCACTAGCACCTGTATGAGACATCTTTTTAAAATAATAATAATAATAGTTATCACTCAAACTTTGGCTCTTTCCCTCAATTGTTCTCACCCACTCTTGCCTTTTTCCCCTCAATTAACCTTTGGAAAATACCTTGTAGATTTATAATTAAACCCAACTCGTATCAAAGCCCTTAGTAGTAAAACAACGAAATTTGGGGCACTAAAGAAAGTGAAGAACCAATCCTAGAAAGAGTAGGATTTAGTTGAAACAAACCTCGAACAAAGAAAAGGATTTTTTTTTTGAACAAGATCAAAGTATTAGGATCCCCTCTTCTTGTTTCCTTCCTTGATTTTGGAAACAAACACAAATAAAAATCTGATTTCTTGAAGAGCAAATATGTTTCTCCTTTTTTTTTCGTTTTTTTATTCTTTTTTTTTTTGCTCCTTTGTTCAAGAAATCCCCAAGATTTATCAAGAACGGAATCTTGATACAACCGCTCTGATACCACTTGATAACACAAAGGTTGGGAGATCCAAGAACTTGAAGAAAATAAGTTGATGAAATGCGGAAGTAGTAAAGAAATGCAAGCGGAGCAAGAAAAATAAACTAGATATGTCGAAATTCGAGGAAAGGTCCAAGAACCCCGAGATTATGTTAATCTAGATTTTGACAAGATCCTAATGACAACAAGTTGGTTATGAAACCAATTGCCTTCACTAGAGATAAGCTAATCAAGAACTAGATTCGGATCTTGACTTCTAGTTTGAATAACTTACGACAACAACTAGTAAAAGAAACTAGTCGCCTTCGAAGAATATCAAAAGAAACCAAAGATATCACAAGAAAGAAAATTATCTTACTACCTTAAGCTATGAACTAGTTAGGGTTGCAAGATAAATCTTCAAAGTAAAGTTCACAAAGGTTCAAAAGAACTCACAATAATAATATTAATCTTCAATAATGTTCTACAATGGAAGACAAGCACCCCTTTATATAGTAGTAAAGAAGGAGCTAGTCAAGACTTCAATAAATGAGAATATTCCCTAGAAGCATAGAAGACTACCCACACTAAGACCAATGTAGTCAACATACACATAGGCCAATGCAAGTCAATATAGATTAAAACAACTATTAAATATATATTCTAGAAACTATTTTTGGGCTTATTTGGGCTGCTGAAAATTCCTCTCTTTTGGGGCATATTTGGGCCTCATTCCATCTCCTCTTGGACGTTAATTTTGGCCTCAAAATAGTTGTAAGACTTGGCCTAAAGATCCTCCTTGTGCTGGAGCTCTTCTTATATTATAAAACACTTTTTAATTGCCAATTGAAGCCCATTAAGCTTGTCTTGAAATTTCTTTGTTTGAGACCTTCTCATGGGCCTTCTTGGAGCTTCCAGAGCTTCATCCTTCTCCATTAATGATGTTGAGCTGCCATGAATGCTATCAACACCTATCTTGAAGTTGGCTTTAGGCAGGCTTTGCAAGGCAAAAACCAGGCTGGGGCTGGCTTTAGGCAGGCTTTGTATGGCAAAAGCCAGGAAGGGGCTAGCTTTAGGCAGGCTTTGCAAGGCAAAAGCCAGGCTGGGGCTGGCTTTAAGCAGGCTTTGCAACGCAAAATCCAGGCTGGGGCTGGCTTTAGGCAGGCTTTGCAAGGCAAAAGCCAGGCTGAGGCTGGCTTTAAGCGGACTTTGCAAGGCAAAGGCCGGGCTGGGGCTGGCTTTAGGCTGGCTTTGCAAGGCAAAAGCCAGGCCAAGGCTGGCTTTAAGCTGGCGATGCCAGGGTAACGCCAGGGTACCATTAGGCTTTAGCCTGGCGCCGCCAGGCCTGTGGAGCTAGGTGATTTTATGATCTTGTAAGCTCAGATCCTTCTCTTCCCGAACATTTAATGTAGAAATCATTCTAAGCATTTCTAAACCATCCTCAGATTGAGCATGAAGACATGCTAATACCACTGAGAAATGATTCATCAATCTCCAGAATTCCACATAACAGATTCAACCTTTACCTTAACATTTGAACATATCAGAAGTAGAATAAATTACACCATCCAATACCTGTTTATCATATTGGTCCTATACACGATCAAAGAACCCCCAAAATGAGCATGTGACCAAGCTAATACCACTGGAAAGTACCTTAATAGCATACAAAACGAGACATAAAAGAAACACGCAGGTATGTGTAGATTCCAATCGTGTGAAGCCATCAGTCTGGGGCTCTTGTCTTTGCTATTCTAACCCTAAGGTTAGGAGTTTAAGACTTGTCTAAATTAATCAACCTCCTCCCTGCACTAGGCAGTTCAGAAAATGAGTGAAACTCAGATGTACCTGCAAAAGAAAACACAATGTTAGGTATAAATCCGCCACTGAGTTGCCTTCTCTGAACACATGTTGAAAGACCACATTGAAGTTGCCATTCATCTCTATGATTTTCTTCACATCATTTGTAATTACCCAAGGAGGATCCCATTCCCCTTATATCACTTTCTTCATCACTAATGAGTCGGTCTCCAATATGAGAGGGTGAAGATCATGCTCCACATAGTATTCCAATCCTTGAAGAATAGCCTTAGCTTCAGCCACCACATTAGGTGTCACCCCCAGGTCTACTGCCCTTGCATACACCACATCACCTTCATCATTCCTCACACAAAAGCCTAATGAGCTAGGGCCAGGATTTCCTTTTAAAGCTTTATCCGTATTGCATTTGTACCAACCATGAAAAGGAAGCTGCCATGTTACTCTTGTAGTGATCAATATAGGTTTATATCCTTCAAAATATTGAATTATGTCTGGCCATAACAATGGAATATTAGGCATCCAAGCATACCTCACCATTGCCAGTTGATGCAATGTCCTATTGATCTCATGAATCAACCTACTTGTGGACATTGAACCCCCATGTTTACCTGCATTTCTTCTCTTCCAAAGTTCCCAAGTGATGATAGTTGGTACTTCTTGAAATAATGGCTTTGACTTTGGACAACATTGAGCATACCACCAATACCTTATAACCTGTTTCAATTGAATCAATGGCACAGTAATTCCAGCAGCCCCCATGAACAAGTGCCATACTTTAGAGGCAGTAGGACTTGTGACAAATATATGCTCAATAGATTCCTCTTGGGGCTGCTGACAACACCAATACCTAGACATCACCATTTGCCCTTGTCTCCTCCACATGTCATCAGTGGCTATTTTCTGTTTGCCTCCACAATCTCCACAAGAAGAAGGATATCTTGAATGGTAAACCTTTAATCCACATTGACTTGAATTCCTGATTAGGATCAGCCCTATGCCTTAATATTTGCCAAGCACTGCTAACAGTGAATTTGCCTGAAGGAGTTGGCATCCAGTATGGCCTATCCCAGTATCCCTAACTACCTTCATAATGCACATTTAGCCTTATATGTTTTGCAATTTCCTCATTGAAGGTTTGATCTAGCAGTTGATCATCCCATGTTTCACCTTGTCGTAATTCTGTCACATCCTGAAGTTCTTCATTGATTGGAAAGTCTTCAGGTAATACGTGATAAAGTGCACCCAATCCAGTCCAATTTTCATGCCAAATATTAGTTGTTCCACTCTTCAATTCTCATAGGATCTCATGTTCTACTTCTTCCCTAGCATTCAGCATTTGTCTCCAAACATGAAATCCCCGTCTAAACTACACCACCGTTGGTATCTCCTTCTTGCAATACTTATTCCACATGCAATTAGACCACAAATATTTTGTGGTCCTAAACCTCCACCATAGTTTAGCAAACAATGCCCTCGACACATCATGTAAGGACCTAAAGTCTAGGCCCCTTTCCTCTTTTGGAAGGCAAAGATTTTGCCATGAGGCCCAATGTCTGCTTCTCCCTTCTTCCTTTGTGCTCCAAAAGAACCTAGCAAAAATCTTATGAAGATGCTCCAGGACATTTTTTGGTGGATGCAGGACTGATAACATGTGGACTGGCATACTTTGCAACACACTAGAAATGAGTGTTGCCTTTTCTCCAAATGACAGCAGCTTTCCTTTCCATGAATGCAATTTAGCCTTGATTTCCTGATAAGATCCTCATAATATTCCTTCCTCCTTCTCGTGTAGAAAATATGACACCCTAGATATGTGAAGGGGAATTTACCTCTTGCAATTCCTGTAATAGCTCCAACCGTCTGACATAATCCATTAGGGACCTTTGAATATGTGTAGTATGAACTCTTATCTTTGTTGATCATCTGGCTTGATATCTTCTCATAGTTCCCCAACACTGCCATAATCTTGCTCAAGGATGGAGGATGAGCAGAAGCAAAGATTATAGTATCATCAGCATATGCCTAGTGGTTCAAAGGATCCGACCACTTAGGCATTCCAAATCCCACAAATGACCTATTTTCAAATAACTTATTCAAAGACCTGGATAGTACCTCAGCTGATAGAATGAACAATGCTGGTGATAGAGGATCCCCTTGCTTGACACCCCTTGTAGACTTAAAGAACCCCGAGGACTGCACATTCACCAATACTGAGTACCAGTTATTTGACACCAAGTTCCACACCATGTAGATGAAGTGCTCAGAAAATCCCATCTTCCTTAGTACATGCAATAAGTACTTCCATGAGACCCTATCATAGGCCTTGGCCATATCAAGCTTGATCACCACATTAGTTGGCTTTCACCTTAACCTTATGTCAGTGACAATTTCTTGAGTCAATAAGAAGTTTCAAATATACTCATACCCTTCACAAATCCGGATTGATTAGGAGATACTAGAGAAGGCAAAAAAAATTCCAATCTATCATGTAACACCCTAGACAAGACCTTGTTAATGAAGTTGCTCAAGCTAATAAGTCTCAAGTCAGAAAAAAGGTCTCAACTCTAGGTTTCTTAGGCAGCAACAATAAATTGGTGTAAGTGATGGATTTAGGCAGTGCAACTCCTCTATAGAAGTGTAGTACCATGTTGTGTATATCAACACCAATAACATCCCAGCATGTTTTGATAAAACAGGCCAATGAATCCATCTGGACCACTAGCACTCTCCCCACTAAGCTCAAAAATGGCTGTCCTTACCTCTTCAATTGTTGGCAATCTGTTAAATTCCAAATTCTATTCCATAGTGACCATCGACGCTACATGATTGAGCAAGGAAAACTCAGATGTATCACCTTCACTTGTGAACTGTTTTTGATAGAAATCCACTGCAGCTGTAGCCAATTGCTCCAGGTCTTCAATCCATACCCCCTTCCACTTTTGATCCTCTTCAGTTGCAATTTCTTTCTTTTGCCATTGACATGATTGTGAAAGAAACATGTATTCCTATCTCCTTCAGCAAACCAACTCATCCCAGCTTTTTGCTTCCAATACTACTCCTCAATACTCAAGTATTTCTTCAATTCAGATTGAACCTTTTGAAGCACAATCCTATTCTCAATTGTAGGCTCTTCTTCAAACAACATCTCTTTTACCCTAACAACGTCTTCCAAAATAGCCAACTGCTTGAAGATATTACTAAATGTTTCCCTACTCCATTTTGATAGTGCTACCTTCACCCTCTTAAGCTTCTGATTGAACATCAAAAAAGGATCCCCTATGAAATCAACTTCCCAATTATGCCTCACCACATCGATAAATGTAGCATGTTTAGTCCAAAAGTTAAAGAACCTGAAAGGCTTGACAAAATTGGTGGTCTGCTCCCCACATGTCATTAACAATGGTGCATGATCTGATCCAATTCTGATTAGAACTTCAATAGTTGGCAACATGTTCTGAAATGGAAAATTCACAAAGATCCTATCCAATCTTTTGAATATACACGCAGCATTGGATCTCCCATTCCACCATGTAAATGGACTTCCTTTGTATCCTTGCTCAAACAAACCACAAGAGTTTACACAAAATGCAAAATCCTCATATTCAGGTGGATGTACTGGTAGTCCTCCTATTTTCTCATCTTCATGTAATATTACATTGAAATCCCCTCCACCAACCATGGCAATTTCATATCACTTGCTAAGCAATACAAGTGATCCCACAATTCCAACCTCTCCGTTGCTGAACATTTTGCATAAATAAATGTCATCATCATGTGCTGCCCCAGGTCATGGTAAAGCACTCTCACAGTCACTTGTTGCTCAGTATCCTCTACTAATTCCCATTCCACCACTGCATCAAAGAACAACCAAATTTGCCCATTAATATTTGCATAAGCTGTCTCTATATTCAACCTTCTTCTATATCTATCAATGAATCTCTTCTTTTGAAAAGGCTCCATCAATGAAACTACACAAAAGTTATGCTCCATATTCATGTTGATTACCCTAGGAAAGGCCTGCTGTGTATTCACAGACCTTATGTTCCATATTAATGTTTTGATCATCATTTAGATAGAGAAGCTGCCCTCCTGGGCATAATTCTTGAAGGTTGTTGCGACTCATTATTCTGATTCTTCTTTGTTTTATTACCTCCTTTAGCACTAGCTGTAGGTGATAGATCACCATCCCTAGCCACCTGTTTGAAGTTTTCTGTTGTTGATTCTTCATCTCCTCATCCTCCATAGGATTTTGTCTCATTAAGTCTTCATCAATTGGTGCCACATTGTGTGTAGCTAAATCATGTAAATGTTGTAGTGGAGTCTTCAGTGGAACATTAAGATGCAACTGCATAATTTGATCAGTGCTATATTCCATAGACACTTCCTCTATTTCCCCAGATGCTCTTTGAACAATTGCCTGCTCATCATTCTTTTCATTACTATTCTCTGACCCTACTGTATCATCCCTAACCTTCACATTATCATCAAGTTTGTTCTCCAATGCATACACCGGTACACCATCTACATATGCCAAAATCTTGCCAGTTGCACTAGGGATAGGGTTAACTATCATTGCTTCATCAGGTGACCCTGGCGCCAGGCCTGGCATCGCCAGCCTAATGCCTGGGGAGCCTGGCATTGCCAGCCTATCGCCAGGTGGGCCGATGTCCCTCACTTTGTCTCCTGTTGTCTTTGTCGTGCCTAGTTGATCATCCTCCACCTCAATTGCATCACTCCCTACAACCTTTGTTGAGTTTATCTCATCAAGGTTCTCAAGCTTCCCAGAATCTGCAAATGTTTGAGACGTAATATCTTGACATGATTGGTTTGTAGTCACATTGAGTTGCCTTAGCTCCTCTTTTCTAGCTCCAAACCTTCTATGAACCCAGTCGATTGTGGATTCCTTATTAGCCTTTTCATCAAAACTTTGATCACTAGGAACAATAAGATTAGCCTTAGCTAAGTTCCCATTATGCTGCTCTTCCAACACTTTCTCAACTACTTCCTTCTTTACATGCTTAAGTTCTTGTTGATTACCTTCTCCCACTAGTTTAGTATTAGCATCCTTCCCAACCCTAACCCAGAAGCCTTAGGATTAGGGCTTGTCACTCCGGTATTACCTTCTTTTTCCTTCTCATGGCCCTTCTTTGATTGCTTTTCCCCACCATTACTATGATCCTCACCTTTGCCTTCAGTAATTTGTAGAGTAGGTTGATGAACTTCCTCAACCTCTAGTGCATTAAACTTGTTCTTGGTTGCTACTTCCTCAAGTTTGGCCTTCCCTTTACCCTTGTCAGCTTCCTTACCTTGTTTGTTATCAACAATGTGACCCCGATTATCCCGTTGGTATTTGTTCTTCTTTGCTTGCATCCATTCCTGCTTGGCATGATTAGTAGCAGGCTTACCAACCACCTTTCCACTTGACAGAACCTTTGTTGAATTTTCAGCTGTACCAATTGCTTCAGTGCTCACCACAACTGTCTTCTCCTTGCCTTGATCCTCCAGATCTTCATCAAATCTCTTATGTAATTCAGGATGAATTACCCAGCATTCTGCCTCACTATGCCCTTGTTACTTACAAGGCTTGCAATAATTAGGCATGTAATCATACTTAATCCTAATCCATTTAAACTCTTCTGGCCCAGATTCATCCGCTTCTTCAACAATCTTAATACGTTTAGGGATATTACCTAGAAAATTCAGTTCCACCTTACCTTAGCACAACTAGGTCTAGTCCCATTTTGAGTTGGTAGGTCTACATGTAATGGATTACCAATTGCACGAGCTAATGAAACTACACATTCCTTACCAAAGAAATTTGGAGGAAGTTCTGGAAAACTAATCCACGCTATGGCAATTGGAGTCTCTTCATTAGGTGTCCACCATGGATTCCATTTTGTACAACGCATCTACCACATGTCTGATTGCGCCTTTAAATAAAAAGCTGGCTTTGAGAGAAGAGGAACATAATCCTCCAATAAAGATAGCCTAATTAACACATGATTGTCTTCAATCAAGCCAACTGAATAATGACCCTTAATCTCACATTGAATTGGAATCACTTTACGCAATTCACCAATAACAGGCTTCCCATATGAAAATTTCCCAAGAACTGAAAGTTAAAGCCCTGGTTGTACGATGGATTGCTTCACTTCTTGTTTCTTCCACTTCACAACTAGTTCTCCATGAAGGAACTCAATTGGTTTCAATGGTAACGTAGCTAGGGTTTGCATGGGCGTATTTATGACAGTAGGGTTTAATAAATCCGCATAGGTTTTAGGTGGATTAGGGTTTGTAGAGGTTGGAAACGGCTTAGGGGGGGAGGGAGACGACGTACAAACCTCAGGAGGAGGCTGGTCGTCGGCCGTGGAAGCCATGAAGGGCAGTCGCCGACATGCACTGTTGACCGCAGGAGAGAGGAGAGAGGGTCCTCAGTTATTTTTGTCACTCTTTTTTTTCCGGTCTAACGTAGTTCAAACATCTGACCTAACTAATTTTTTTCATATTTCTCTCTGTTTTTTTTCTTTTTCTCTTTTTTTTCTTTTTTGCTTTTTTTTTCAAAACAAATTGCCCCAGCTTTTATTTTCTGGGGACATGGACCTTTGACTGTTCTTTTTTTTTTCACTTCAACTTTCTAAGGGTTGCCCCAGTTTGTACTCTTGGGACATGGACTTTTCTTTTCATTTTTTTTTCATTTTTTTTTGGACTTTTGACTCTAAACTTGATTCCAAAAGAGGATAGTCAAGAAAATTACACAGGCTCAAATGGGGTAACAAAGGGTATAAAGTGTTTGGGTAGCAGAAAAGAGTCTCCTAGCCTCGAGAATGCCAATCATGTTAGCCGTTCGCGATCACAACATTGATGAACATGTCTATCTTCTTGGTGTGTCGTGGTCGAAAGACACTTTTCATCAATTAACGTCAAACTTTCCAAAAATTCAATTGATTTTTCCTCAAACACGACCTTCACAATGACTTGAAGGTAAAGATCATTAACATCCATGGGTATGACTATTTTAGTTCCACATGAATTTGAACCGAGCTTAATTCCTGTCACAACCCAAAATCCCCCCGAAGGAGTCGTGATGGCACCTAGTCTCTAAACTAGGTAAGCCTAACATAAACTGAAATAGTATTGATATTTGCCAACTTTAAATTCAATAACTCTTGACAATTTACAATTTCCAAAACCGGTGGTACAAGTCACAAGCCTATCTAAGAGTAATTTCACAAAATAATACATCACTACCCCGAAACAAAGGAGCAAATGGAAGTAAATACAAATGAAGGTGACTCCGAGACCTGCGAACGCTGTAGCAGGTTTACCTTGAGTCTCCTCCGCGATGACCCACACAACTACTATCAATCCACCTGAATCTATACATAAAAATGTACATAAGTGTAGTATCATCACAACCGACCCCATGTGCTGGTAAGTGCCTAGCCTAACCTCGGTGAAGTAGTGACGAGGCTAGGACCAGGCTATCAAATAAACCTATGTAATATAGCGTACAAAATAATAGGAAGCAGATAATAATGGGGACAACAATGATCAACCAATGATATAAATAGCAGGCAACAAGAACATCATAAATGTTTCTCAACAAATAATAAGTACAAGTGCAATCAATTAATCAAGTCCTTCAAATATAAATCTTTTGCCTATAAATCCTTCAAGTAATAATCTCTAAGATACTATGCTTTTCAATAAATATATTTCAAATGTACTTACTTTCGAGTAAAAGTCACCTTGTGACGCCTCATTTCAAAATCATAAATAATATAGGTCTCAGCCCACTTTCACATTTTCACGGCACCTCGTGCCCATATTTATATTACTATCGCACGGACAACTCACGTGCCATTAAACAACACCATAATAATTTCCCCGGCACCTTGTGCCCACATATTTCTATCTCACGTTGTACAACAATATTCTCATATTACTCAGTTCATAGGTTCCATACCCAATACCATTAAGAATGTTCAAGGAGCCTCATTCACTTAACATAAAGTAGAGTACAACTTCCAACTCAATTAGGATATCAACAAGAAAAGGTGAAGTTATTTTTAGAAATTATTTGATAAAGAAAATACCCTTTTCAATTAAAGTACAATATCGAATGAATCATTACCTTTAATACGAGAAATCAATAAATCAAAACATAGTAGAAATTTCTTTTTAAGTAAAGTACAACCTCAAATGGTTTAAGAAAAATTTAGTTGAGAAATCCATTGAGTTAAAAATGTAACAATTGTTGAAATTTGAAGTATTGAACATATAAAAGAAAAAAATAAGGCGAAGTATTATAAACATTATGAATTCCAACACAAAGGATCACGACAGTAAAGAGATCTAAACAGTTAATACACTTGAATTGTTAATAACAAGTAAACACAACAAACAGAAAGTGCACGGAACCAAAATCCAATTACTAACAAGGATAAGGAAAACAAACACAAAATTTCACTTTCATTTCATATCTCGTTGCAGGCGTGCAACCCGCTCCCATTT
>NW_017670431.1:324413-375725 GCF_001879085.1 Nicotiana attenuata
AACAATCAAATCCCGGCAAGGGAAACAACATCAAAACAATAACATCCCGGCAAGGGAACAATAGTACAACAATCAAATCCCTGCAAGGGAAACAACATCAAAACAATAACATCCCGGCAAGGGAAACAACATCAAGATAATAACATCCCGGCAAGGGAACATAGTACAACAATCAAATCCCGGCAAGGAAAACAACAACAAAATAATAACATCCCGGCAAAGGAACAATAGTACAACAATTCAATTCTCAACTTGAGCCAATGCTCTACAATGTTCAACAATTCAATTCTCAACTTGAGCCAATGCTCTACAATGTTCAACAATTCAATTCTCAACTTGAGCCAACGCTCTACCATATTCAATTAGCAATAATACTTCCACAAGTCATATTCCTCAATAGAAATTATCATATAGAGCATATACAATACGAAATGGAGTCACATTAATCAAAGTATAAGACTCACGGGCATGCTTGACACCAACGTATAGATACCCGTCACTATGCCTATACGTCGTACTCAACAAATAACACATAACAACTAGGACACAACTCCTAATCCCTCAAGCTAAGGTTAGACTAAACACTTACCTCGCTTTGCTACCAATTCAAACTTCCAACAAGCCTTTGCCTCGCGAATTCGTCCGAAGCTTCAAATCTAGTCATAATAATTCAATATAGTCAACACGAATCGTAGGAACTAATTCCATATGAATTTACACATTTTCCGAATTAAAATCCGAAATTTAGCTCAAAATTGTTCGTGGGGCCCACGTCTCGGAATCCGACGAAACTCATAAAATCCGATAACCCATTGCGATACGAGTTCAACCATACAAAAATTATCGAATTCCGATGTCAAATGGATCTTCAAATCCTAAATTTTTATTTTTGGAAAGTTTTACAAAAACTACAATTTCTTTCATCCAAATCCGAAATAAACGATGAATATTGATATAGATTTATGAAAGGTAATCACTTCCGGATATAGAACACTTACCCAAGTCGAAATCGTGGAAAAACCCTTTTGAAATCGCCCAAATCCGAGCTCCATAGCTCCAAATGTGTTAAAAATGGCTGAAACTCGCGCTTTGTAATCTGTCCAGACAAGTTGCAGGTGTCAAATGTGACTTGTAAATCGCATTTGGTACTTGCGATTTACACTGCCCCAGAACACAGCATTACCCGCCTTCAGTAAATCAATGATAACTTTTTGTACAAATGTCCAATTGAGTAACGGTTTGATTCTCTGGAAACTAGACTCAAAGAGCTTTAATTTGATAGGTTGTGCATCATGCAAATCGTTATATCCATATAGATATGCTCGTCCAAAGTGAGGTATTGCACGTACTCATTTGCAACTTTAGTCTATGATGTAATTTTCCAACTTGGCTTAGACTTAGTACTTTCCTTAGACCCCATATATCTTATAGTACGCCTCGTACACTTGCTATCATATCCATTTGGTATTCATCATGGTAATAGACCTCTTCCACATATAAAATAATATAATTAGAACACGTCAACTTTCTTATTTCGCCAAAATGCGCCGAATTGTCCTATGGACTTCCAAATCCAAATTTGGACACACGTCTAAGTCCGAAATCACCATACGAAGCTATTGACATCATTAAAATTCCAATTTGGGGTCGTTTGCTCAAAAGTAAACTCTTCGGTCAACTCTTTCCATTTGAGCTTCAAAACTAAGATTTTGATTTTCTTTAAATTTAACTCCGAATCTTACGAAAATCAAAGTTGACCATACACGCGGGTCATAATGCATATTATGAAGCTCCACGAGGTCTTAAGCCGCTGAACGAGACGCTAATTCTTAAAACGACAGGTCGGGTCGTTACAATTCCAAAGCGTTTCAACTCTTTATTCATCTTCAAAAGTGTCTTGTTCTCAGTTATCCAATTCAAGACTAAATCAGTTTCCTAAGATCTGGCCTGAAATTCCGCACGCATGTCATATCACTAAAACTAGCGGGGAAAGAACTAAGCATGGAATGACACAAAAGGACAAACTGTATTTCATTGAGTAAACAACAAGACAAACAACCTAAAATCCGAGTTAAAACCCTAAAATAACCCGACTAATGAAAATAGCAATAAAACAGACATACAAGACTCACACAAACAGAATTGAAGGATAGAAGGGTTTGACTCAATAAAACAAGTAAAATCTGGATCACAACCCTGAAATAACCCAGATAATAGAAAAAACATCAAAACAAGCTACCAAGATTCCTTCCTTGTGAGAAGGGAATGACTTTTCAATTGCTAAGCTTGACATTTAGCCACAAATTTGCTCATCAGAATCACCATGGCCTTCTCCAATTTCGGTCGCCAAGTTCCCGAGAGGACTCTCATACTCTATGTCACCACGCATCATCCCCACAAAGTGTGCATCATCATGTGCAGGTAAAGGATTCTACGTGATATTCTGGGTGTCATTGTCTTAGATCACAACCAGTTTTTCCTGGATCATCCTTTCTATTTCTCTTTTCAAATCCCGACAGCTTTCAACATTGTGCCCCTGGGCATTGGAATGGTATTCACACCTTTTAGAAGGGTCAGAACTTCTTGCACGTGGGTCCACATGATTTGGAGGAATAGGTGCAATCATGTCATAATGCTTTAGTTTCTCAAACAAGCTTGCATAGGACTCTCCTATTGGTGTGAAATTATCTTACAACCTTTGTTCCCTTTTATACCCCTGGCTTGGATGTGGGTTATAGGGCACTTGAAAATTTTGTGGAGGCTGGTGGAGATTTTGTGATGCTCATGCTCGCCTTCTAGGGTGTTTTGGTGGCAGGACAACATACTGAGGTAGAGCAACAGAGTATTGTGGGTTCTGAGGTGGATAGTAGTGCTCGGGGGAATCATCGGAAAGCTGATGAGGCTGCTTATACCTTCGAGATATTCTCCTAGGACCTCTTCTCGACCCTGATGTCATCATGGTTTCTTCATTCTTCTCATTCGTGTCACTAAAATTATCAGATTCAATTTAGACAGCCTGAGTTGCGGCTTTGAGAACTGCTTGACTTATAATTTTTCCTGTCTTAAGGTCATTCTCAACCATTTCCCCCATTTTGATTGCTTCCGCGAAGGATTTGCCCACTGTGGACATCATGTTTTGAAAATAATCTGGCTTTTGAGCCTGAAGGAAGACAGTGATTAGCTCGTGGTCATCCATGGGTGGCTTAACTCTAGTTGCTTGCTCTCTCCATTTAATAACATATTCCCTGAAACTTTCAGTTGGTTTCTTCTTCAGGTTTGAAAGGGAATTGCGGTCTAGGGCAATGTCGATGTTATATTGGAATTTCCTGGCAAAGGCTCGGGCCATGTCATCCCAGACATGTCAGTGAGAGGTGTCTTGATCAATAAACCATTCAGAGGCTACCCCCGTAAGGCTTTCCCCAAAATAAGCCATTAGTAATTCTTCATTTCCTCCCGCACCTCTTAGTTGATTGCAATACCTTTTCAAATAGGCTATGGGGTCTCCATGTCCATCATACTTTTCAAATTTGGGAGTCTTGAAACCAAATGGCAAACGAACATCGGGGAACATACATAGATCCTTGAAGGCAATACTCTTCTGACCTGCCAACCCTTACATGTTTTTCAACTATTGTTCTAAGCTTCTCACTCTTTGGGTCATTTCTTCCTGCGCCATCTTTCGGGCAAGCTTCTCAATCTTTGCAAGAAGATCAAATAGGCAGGAGTGGTACTTAGGAGAGTGGTACTGTTCTTGCTGGGTAGCAAATTGTGACTCATGAGTTTTCCTCTGCACCACCATCGGTTGTGGGATGGTGAAGACGGTCATAACAGTAGTGGTTGTCTGATTTGTTGTCAATGGCACACTTTGGGAGCGCACAACAGAAGTTCCAGCTATAATCGTACAATTGGGATAAAGACTGAACCCAGGCGGATAGATTGATCAGACAATGAGATCGGATGTCCTTGGCCATTGGCCCATGATTGACACATTTCAGTCATTTTCTGTTTCAGCACTCTATTTTCCTCAACCACAGTAGATTCTTGTTGAACCCTCTGACCTCGAGTCTCTTGAAAACTCGTAACAACTTCGATGATAGTTGTCATCGGCATTTTCCTTTTGTATCTTATGAATTATGGATGTGTTGCTAGCTTACTACAAACCGACAACCTCAAACTTTCTTCACAATTCAAAACAAACAACATGTTAGAATGGTCACTCTTCTCTTGTTTTTTTCTTTTTTTCTCTTTTTTTTCTTTTAAACCAATCGATCGAACCTGATATGGGTTGCCTACGTATCATGTGGGAACATGAATCAGATCTTGCGTAGTTCGGGAACATTAGGAATAAAGGAAATAAACTAAATCTTTTATTTGGTTTATAAATTTTTTTTTTCCTTTTTTTTTTTAATTTTCGAAGGAAAGACTTATAAAGAAGAAAGAAAATATTTTTTTTATTTCAATATTTTTTTTGGAATTTCGAAAGAAAAACTTCTAAAGAAGAAAGAAAATATCTTTGGATTTTTGGACTTTTATATTAAAATTGTGAAAAAAGACGTATAAAGAAAATATTTTTGAATCTTGAATTTTCTTTTCAATTTCGAAAGAAAAACTTCTAAAGAAGAATGACAAATTTTTTGGATTTTTAGAAGAAATTAAAAAAAAATATTTTTGGATTTTTTTTTTAAAATTTGAGTCTTAAAGAAAGACTTTTCTAAAGAAGGAAATAAAGGAAAATATTTTTGGATTTTTTAAAAATTGGGGGCTGGAACCGATAAGGTTTGCCTACATATCTCTCATTCGATGAGAATCAGACCCGCGTAGTTCGGCCAATTTTGACGGAACAGAGAAAACGTGACCTTTGAAACCATTGACTTATTTTCTTTTTTTTTTTTCAAAATTTCGACAGAGTTTCGAATTGCAAATACCTACCTCACTCTTGTTTATTTTTTCTCTTTCTTTTTTGTTTTCATTTTCCCTTTGTTTTTTCCTTTTCTTTTTCTTTTTTTTTTGTCTTTTTCTTTCCCTATTCTAGAAGCAGTCAACATGCAAGCCGAAACAAACAGATATGCAAGTAGCACGTAAGATGCATCAGGATGGTCCTTTAAATTGGGTACACCTGTCCTAGACGGACCCAACCCCTATGTTGAGTCCCCAAAGTCAAATGCACGTGATGCAAACAAGACGTTCCTACAAGGGATCCGGCATGATGCTATGTTACTCTACGTTTGAACCCTGGGTGTATTGTTCTAGACCTGGTTTACCCGAGCAGACAACTCGAGCCGAGGGAGGGCAGCGTACCGGGAATACAGAAGCTTCATCGGCTTTGCAACTTGTCCGCTCCTCGTTCTAAAATTAGGGTATGACTCTAACAGAAAAGAAGCCACGCGAAGCGCATGCTTCCCAGCAGATTTAGAAAACTCAGAGAGGAGGGGTTTCGTAATAGTTTATATACAGTTCAATCAATATCAAAGCGGTAAAAATGGCATTTAGCACATTAGGCTAAAACACGTAAAAATCAGATAATAAACGAAAGCGAAGTATAACAGTAATTCTAAGCTCGAATTCTGAATACTGAATCATAAGTTCTGGGTTCTTTTCCCCAGCAGAATCGCCAGAGCTGTCACACCTCCTTTTTCCTGGAGGGGGGGGGGGGGGGTCGATAGGGAGTTTTTTCAATTAAAGTGACATAAATCAAAATGGGATTATTATTTTAATTAGAGTCGCCACTTGGAATAATTTATGGTGTCCCAAGTCACCAATTTATTTTAAATCCCAAATCGAGGAAATTGACTCTTATTTATGGTCCGCGAAACACAAAAATCCGAGTAAGGAATTCTGTTAATGCGGGAGAAGGTGTTAGGCATTCCCGGATTTCGTGGTTTTGGCACGGTCGCTCAACTATTAATAATTGGCCTAATTACCTGATTAATTACATGTTTAAAACCTATTGTGTATTTTTAACTTCTAACCGCTTTTAGTTATTCAATTAACCGCTTTTAGTATTTATTTGTTTGAACAAATCGTGATGTCGCGCACTCATTTGTTTGTACACATAGTGAATCGCGCCACAGAAACCGTACCCGCGATCTACAATATGTTTATTTTATTATTATTCAAAATTATGATCGGGTCACATGAAATGCACATCCGAATTGAGATTTACGTACCGTGACCATGCCAGGGGACTGTACCCATGACCACGATAATTTATTATTCGTTTAACCAACTCAACAGACAAATTCTGCGACCAGTAGCATAAAAGCAAGAAATTGAAGCTATGTTGTATAATCCTTTTATAAAGATGTGTCTCAGCACTTATTTTGCAGTACTATATATGTATCCAACATATTTGTATCAATAAATATTCCTATGAAGTGAGGCTGGTACATGATCAACTTCTGATCTAAATTGCATCAACTCTTTGTAATAAATGACCTAGATTTTGACAACGACTAACCAAGACGTACAACATTTAGCATGCGTCAATAAATATTCCTACTGATACATAAATCCAGTAGTCATTAAACAAACATGGGCATGAAAAAGGCAATAACAGTAAAGAACGGAACAAAAGAACAAAAATTGGAGATGGATTGAACACTAACTCAAGCAACAAATTAAGGCAACATGATAATTATTAAAACAAAGTAGTAAAAGAATTGGAAGAACGGACCTTTGGTATAAATCAATGAAATTCGAATTACAAGAAGTTAAACAACTCGGCGACTCCTGACTGGCGCTTTCGCCGGCGAACACAGACGGCTCAAGACCTCAACGGCAACCTTGATCGGAGTTAAATCTAGCCCGAAACTTATCCTCACTGTTTAATCCATCTCTGGTAATTTATTGAAGCTGCTCCTATCTTCTATCCCATGTGCGTTTGTGAGTGTGTATGTTTATAGAAAAAGAAAGGAAAAGGTCCTCTACTGAAAATGTGCACAGTCACTCTTTCACCCCTAATGTTGTGCTCTATCCCTTTCTCGTTTTCTTCTTGTCCAGCTCTCTCCCCTTTGTGTGTGTGTGGTTGCAGTTACTGAATTTTAAACAAGAAGAAGGATTTTTCTGGGGGGTGCGGATATCTCTTGAATTGGTGTTGAGATTCGCCGTTCTCTTTTTTGAAGAAGGGGGTCCTAAAATGTAGAGGAATTAGGTTTAATTTAGCGATTATAAAAGGGTTGTGGGTTAGGGAATGGGTAAATGGGCTGAAGGGAGGAGTGGGCTGTCAGAATTTAGGCTCAAGTTTGGGCCAATTTTGCTTTTAAAAGTGGCCTTTTAATTCTACAAAAACTAACATATTAATTTCTTTTCCCAAAATATCATACCATAAAAAATGTAAAATCACTCCTGCTTAATTAAAACAACTATATTATGACATGAAATTATTTTTTGGTATTTTCAAGGATTATACTAAAATAAAAATGGGTTAAAAATTGTATCTTTCTAAAAATACCTAATACCTGAATTAAATAGAAAAAATGAAATTATTTTTGTATTTTTCAATTTTTGGGCTTTAAAAATAGAATTAAAATTAATAATAAAGTAAAATCCTATAGAAATAAACTCAAATAAATATTCTAAAAATACTAGGAGTATTAAAGGTAATTATAATGTGCGGGTCAAAAATTACGTGCTTACACCATGATGTCCTGGGCCATGAAGCGTATGATAAGGGACTCTCAGGCCATGAAATGGTGTCCTCGGGCCATTAGGATGGTGCCTCAGGACTATGATGCCTTTGAATAATGATGTGCAATTTTGAAAGATCCTCAGGCGATGGAATGATGTCTTCCGGCTATGAGGATGGTGCCTTCGGACTCTGACGCCTTCGGAAAATATGGCGATATTTTAGCCAATAAAATGCAAAGATATGATGCTTAGTTGTATGCGAGGATGAGACAAGACAAGGCTTAGTCTTGTATGAGATGAGGGTAGTACTTAGCCCTATGGAAAAAAATAGGATAGTGCTTAGCCTTATGCAGTGTAGTGGAGACAGTGTTTAGTCTCATGCAAGGAAAGGAGACAATGCTTAGTCTCTGGAAAGGAAAGGTAATGCTTAGCCTCATGCAATGGTGAGGGCAGTGTTTAACCCTATGCAAAGAGTGGAGACAATCTTAGTCCCATGCAATGAGAGGCAATGCTTAGTCTTATGCAAGGAAAAGGGACAGTGCTTAGTCTCATGCAAAGAAAGGAAGTGCTTAGCCTTGTGCGACTACGGAGGCAATGCTTAGCCCCATGCAATGGTGAGGGTAGTATTTAGCCCTATGCAAAGAGTGGAGACAGTGCTTGGTCTCATGCAAGGAGAGGCAATGCTTAGCCTTATGCAAGGAAAAGAGACAGTGCTTAGTCTTATGCAATGAAACGCAGTGCTTAGCCTTGTGCAATTACGGAGGCAATTCTTAGTCTCATTCAATGGTAAGGGCAGTTTTTAGCCCTATGCAAAGAGTAGAGATAGTGCTTAGTCTCATGCAGAGAAAGGCAGTGCTTAGCCTTGTGCAATTACGGAGGCAATGCTTAGCCTCATGCAAGAAATGGAGACAGTGCTTAGTCTCATGCAAAGAAGGTCAGTGCTTATCCCTATGCAAGAAAATTAATGAGTAGCTACGAGAGAGTAAAGTATTTCTTAGCTGATGTGTTTGCGTTTGGAAACTTGTCGTCATGAAGGTAGTGATTTTGCTGTCCGTATGTACTTACGAATATTACTGTTGTGTTTATCGTGCTTGCATTCAAAGAAAAATTGTGAGTTTTGCGGGGGCGTTTGGTTTGTGCTCTTGATTCCTTGCTTCGCCTTTACTCCTGTATTGGGGTCCTGCTTGAGTCACCCTGGGCAACTTTTGGCTATCCTAGAAACAAAATTTCCGAAAAGCATGTATGAATTTGATAAAATTATTTGCAGAAATGTAGTTGTTTGAAATATATGATAATGTGTGAGATCAAATAATTTAGATGAACCGGTGACTGCGACTCATTTAGAGACATTGCAACCTCCTTGCTTTAGAATTTTGAGGGTCCTCCTCAAAATTCTGCCCCAGTTTAAATGCATACTTCCAAAAACACATTCTTTGGCTGTTCCAACATGATGAAGTCGGACAAACTCAAAATCTTGCCCTAGTTTGGGATCATGGGGGGAAATGAAGATTTTATTAGGATGTGCCCGAACCCACAAGGCTGCTTACGTATCTCCTCTTAAACGGGAATCAGGTCAAGCGTAGTTCAGTTACATCAAATAGAAAAATGCAAACAATCTTAAATATAATATCTCTTGACTGCGTCTGAATTGATAGGTTTCGGCCAAATCTCTCCATCCATTTCTGCAAGTATAAGTGCTCCTCCTGTTAGTACCCGGTAAACCATGTAAGGACCTTGCCAGTTGGGTAAGAACTTCCCCTTGGCTTCTTCCTGATGCGGGAAGATTCGCTTTAGCACCAATTGCCCTAGTGTAAATTGCCTTGGAGTGACCTTTTTGTTGAAAGCACTTGCCATTCTGTTCTGGTAGAGTTGACCGTGACATACCGCATTCATTCTTTTTCCATCAACGAGAGCTAGTTGTTCATAGCGGGTTCGTACCCATTTCGCATCGCGGAGCTCAGCTTCTTATATGATTCTTAGAGAAGGGATTTCTACTTCGGTAGGAATAATATCTTTAGTACCATAAACCAGTAGGTAGGGAGTTGCCCCAGTTTATGTGCGAACTGTGGTACAATATCCAAGCAAAGCAAATGGTAGCTTCTCGTGCCATTATTCTTAATTGTCCACCATTTTCCTCAACATCTACTTGATGTTCTTGTTGGCGGCTTCTACGGCTCCGTTCATTTGCGACCTGTATGCTGTGGAGTTCCTATGCTTGATCTTGAATGTTTCACACATGGCTTTCATCAAATCGCTGTTGAGATTGGCGGAGTTGTCAGTAATGATTGACTTCGGTACTCCAAATCTACAGATAATGCGGTCCCGAACAAAATCTGTTACAACCTTCTTAGTTACAACTTCGGTTCTCTTCAACCCATTTTGTGAAGTAGTCTATGGCCACTAGTACGAAGCTATGCCCGTTTGAAGCAGTGGGTTCGATTGGGCCGATGACATCCATGCCCCAAGCGGAGAAAGGCCAGGGTGAACTCATTGTGTTGAATATATTGGGTGGTACTCATATCATGCCAGCATGTATCTGGCATTGATGACACTTTTGAACATACTTGATGCAGTCTGTTTTCGTAGTCATCCAGAAATACCCTGCTCTTAGTATCTTCTTGGCTAAGGTGAAACCATTCATGTGCGGTCCGCAGGTTCCAGCATGTATTTCCTCGAACAATCTGGATGCCTCCTTGGCATGACACGCCGTATTAATCCCAGGTCTGGAGTCCTTCTATACAGAATTCCCCCGCTTTGAAATAATAGATCGCCAATCTTCGAAGCATGCGCTTCTGAGTATGGGTAGCAGTCTCTGGGTATTCTCCCTTTTCCAGGTACTTCTTGATATTGTGGAACCACGGATTTCCGTCGATCTCTTCTTCAATATGAGCACAATAAGTTGGTTTCTTATGAATCCCTATTGGGAAAGGATCAATGAAATTCTTGTCTATGAATCCCTATTGGGAAAGGATCTCTTCTTCAATAACACATCTACGAATTCATTTTGAATCCTTGGAACATGTTTGAACTCTATCTTTGTGAACCTCTTGATCATCTCCTGTACATAGTGAAAATATGGCAATTTTGGTGTTCTTCATAGCCCATTCCCCTAGAAACTGGTGCACCAAAAGATCGGAATCTCCAATTACCAGCATCTCCTGAACATTCATGTCAATGGCCAACCTGAGTCCCAAGATGCAGGCCTCATATTCTGCCATATTGTTGGTGTATGGAAACTTGAGTTTTGCGGATACCAGATAGTGTTGGCCGGTCTCTGATACTAAGATAGCTCCGATACCCACGCCTTTGAAGTTTGCTGCTCCATCGAAGAATATTCTCCAACCATCATATGCCTCGGTGATATCTTCTCATACAAATGATACCTCCTCATCGGGAAAATACATTTTCAATGGTTCGTATTCTCCGCCTACGGGATTTTTTGCCAGATGATTCGCGAATGTTTGCCCTTTGACTTCCTTCTGAGTTACATAGACGATGTCGAACTCGCTCAACAATATTTTCCACTTTGCTAACTTACCCGTAGGATGGGTTCTAAAAGATGTATTTTAGCGGATCATCCTCGATATGAGATATGTAGTGTATGCACAGAAATAATGCCTCAACTTCTGAGCTATCCATGATCAAAGCACAGTAGGTGCATTCCAGCAAACGTACCAGGCTTTGTAAGGCGTGAATTTCTTGCTCACATAATATATCGCCTGCTCCTTTCTTCCAGTTTCATCATGTTGTCTCAAAACGCAACCAAAAGCTCCATGCAGTACAGAAAAATAAAGCAACAGAGGTCTTCCTAGTTCTGGTGGGACCAGAACGGGTGGTTTAGATAAATACTCCTTGATTTTGTCGAAGGCTTTCTGGCATTCTTCAGTCCAGCTTGTTGCAGCATCTTTCCTCAGCATCCTGAAGATTGGCTTACATATCATGGTTGACTGCGCTATGAAGCGGCTGATGTAATTGAGACGCCTTAAAAAACTCATCATATCTTTATTATTCTTCGGAGGTGGCAAGTCCTGGATAGCTTTGACTTTTGATGGGTCTTACTCAATCCCTCGGTGACTCACGATGAATCCTAACAACTTTCCAGCAGGGACTCCGAAGGCACATTTTGCAGGATTCATTTTCAAATTGTATTTTCGAAGCCGATCGAAGAATTTTTTTCGGGTCCGCTATGTGATCCGAACTCCGTTTAGATTTGATAATAACTTCATCCACGTACACCTTTATTTCTTTGTGTATCATGTCATGGAGGATGGTTTTCATGGCTCTCATGTAGGTGGCTCCAGCGTTCTTCAGACCAAACGGCATCATTTTGTAACAATATATCATGTGATGAATGCTGTCTTTTCGGCATCCTCTTCATCCATCCAAATCTGATGGTATCTTGAGAAGCAATCCACAAAGGATTGGAACTCATGCTTGGCACAGTTGTCAATCAGTATGTGTATGTTGGGCAACGGGAAATCATCTTTGGGACTCGCTCTGTTCAGATCTCGATAATCAACACATACTCTAACTTTCCCATCTTTCTTCGAAACTGGCACAATGTTGGCCAACCAAGTCGGGTATTCGACCACTCGAAGAACCTTGGCTTTGATTTGCTTGGTGACCTCCTCTTTTATCTTCAAACTCATATCCGGCTTGAACTTTCTAAGCTTCTCCTTTACTGGTGGACACGTGGGATTAGTGGGTAGCTTCTGAGCCAATATGGATGTGCTCAAACCAGTCATATCGTCGTAGGACCATGCAAAGATATCTTCATACTCTTTTAGGAATCTAATGTAATGTTCCTTCTCTGACAGTGATAGATGAATGCTTACACATGTTTCCTTGACCGTTTCGGAATCCCCTAAGTTAACAGCCTCAGTTTCCTCCAAATTAGACTTTGGTTTATTTTCAAAGTTTTCCACTTCTCTGATGATTTCCTCAGGTATTATATCATCTTCCAAATCCTCTAAATCGCTATCCTTATGTTGTGTTGTCTTATAACACGTCACAGTCGTAGGTTCATCGGGATAGGTAATAATAATGTTGAAAAGAAAATATAAAGAATAATAATAAATACGAAAAGCAGTAATGCATTAATAAAATCTTAAAAACGTCAACAAGTGCAGCTCGATGACTGAAAGATGTCTCAAATGCTCAAAACTATTTTTTAAAGTAATTCATGCTAATTTGCCAGGCTATCCAGGAACTCGACGGGCCCAAGATGGTGCAGCAGTCCAGTTATTGAGAACAACTCCTTTCTCCACGGTCTGAATGGTATGGTCTTCCTCCTCCTCCTCCTCCTCAACTATTGCACTGTAGTCCATATCTTCTTCATCTAGAAACAGATTCCTCATGCCATCTAAAACTTCATCTTCCTCAGATCCCCACATCATGTCATCTTGATGGAATGTCTGGTGTAGAGGTGGTATCAGTTGTTCCAGTGGATAATAAGGACCATGCATGGTGGCGACCAATTCTGGTATTCCTGCCATGTGTATTCATATCCGAGTCCAAAAGTCGTGCCATGATGCTGCGGTTGTACGGGTTTGGTGATCGCTTGAAAATTTTTGTCGAGACCTTTGCCAGGTTCATA
Source organism: Nicotiana attenuata (assembly GCF_001879085.1). Classification (NCBI taxonomy): domain Eukaryota; kingdom Viridiplantae; phylum Streptophyta; class Magnoliopsida; order Solanales; family Solanaceae; genus Nicotiana; species Nicotiana attenuata. The sequence continues at coordinate 337,636 of NW_017670431.1, forward strand.
CCCCGTCCCTAGCAGTGTGCTTTCTATCTTATTGCTCCACCCTCGGTCCTTTTCAATTGCGTTGACTCACTCAATGCGATGGTATGTTTCTCCACCCAGCTTCTTCCTGTTTTCGATGACTGGAATGGTCTAATTGGTGTAGATGGGGTTACTTCCATCTCCATGAATAATCACCTCCTGATGGTGTCACACCTCCTTTTTTACCACCCGAGGGTAATATAAGGGAGTTTTTCCAATTTAAGTGACATAAGTCGAAATGGGATTATTTTATTTAATTTTCAGAGTCGCCACTTGGGATAATTTATGGTGTCCCAAGTCACCGATTTATTTTAAAATCCCAAATCGAGAAAATTTGACTTTATTTAAAAGTCTGCGAACCAGAAATTCTAGATAAAGAATTCTGTTAACCCGGGAGAAGGTGTTAGGCATTCCCGGGTTCTGTGGTTCTAGCATGGTCGCTTAAACTATTAATAATTGGCATATTATCTGATTTACTACACATTTTAAATCTATTGTGCATTTTTAACTTTATAACCGCTTTTAATTATTTTGATCGCTTTTTAGGACTTATGGAATTATTTCTTGAACAAGTTACGATTGTTGTACACTTGTTTATTTTAGAAACAAGCCGCGAACCACGCTACATGAAATGCACCCGCGATTCACGACATGTGTATTTTATTAACATTCGAAGTTGTTATGATCGGGTTACATGAAATGCACCCCCCGAATTTGGGAATTAGGTATCATGACTATGCCACGGGAACCGTACCCATAGTCATGATGGTTTATTATAAACGCGCCTAAAGCAAACTACGAATGTTCAAAGTATTTTCTACACTGGTTATGAATGTTCAAAGTATTTTCCACACTAGTTTTGAATTTAATGTGAGGGCCATAGATTATGGGATTTATTTGCGTATGGCAACAAGGAATCGAACTAGGAATGGACAAATCATCACTCTCATTTCGAATCTGCTTGAGACCGATAGCTTTTCCCATCTTAGTGACAAAAATGTGAACTCAGAAATCGGAGACCAGAGTTAGAACTGAAAATGTATACTCTTTTTATGTTTTTCGTTTTTGGTATTCAACAAATGAAACTGAAATGAAGAGACTTGACAATTCCAATTCGAATCGACCAATCGAATCCGATATATTTTCCACGTTCATAGGAGTGCGTTTATGTATCTTCTTTACGAATATGATTTTTTTTGGGCATTTCTAATAATATGAAGGAAAAGAAAAATAGCGCCGAAGAACTCTAGGAATTTTCTGCTCAAAGCATCTGCTGGATTTTCGCCCACTTCTGACTAGTAGCAGATATGAGAGGACAAAATGGTGACAGTGAGTGTGTGTGTGTGTGTGTATGTGTTCGCGGGGTCTGCTGCTAGCGGCGTCGCTGGTCAGAGGGGTCGGATTCTGGCGAAGGCTGGTGAGAAGACGAAGGGCGTCACGCGAGTTTCAGGGGTACGTGTGGTCGATTTTAGGTGGAGTTAGGGTTGGTCGCTGGTCTGGTTAGGTGGTTTCCGGTGAACTGTGGTGGCTGGTTTAGCGTAGGAGATCAGGGGTCCAGGTCTGGGGGTGTTCTTGGATGGGGGGTGGTCACGAAGAAGAAGACGTGAGAGGGGGGGCTTATGAAAATGGCGGATTTTCTTTTTTAGGGTCTAAGGGTCTGATCTTATATGGGAATTAGGGATTAGGGTAGATAAAAAAAATGGAAAATGTGTAATGGGTCAATGGGTATTGGTATTGGAATTGGGCTGGGGTTTAAAATTAGTTTGGGCCATTTTAGGAATTGGCCCAATTTTAAAGAAACAAGACCAAAAATATATTTTTCCTAATTTCCTTTTCTTTCTTTTTTCTTTTTCTTTTCTTTTCTTTAATTAATTAAAATCCTAAATCAATCTATTTTTGTAGAAATTAAAATTATTTATTTATTTTTTTAACATTAAAACAACTGATTAACTTAAAACTAAAGAAAAGTGCTAATTTTATGGCTAAAATCTAAATATGTAAAAATGACCATTTTTGTGGGTTTTTGCTTAATAATATTAATTCTACATGCAAATTGAACCTAAGATGGCATGAAATTAAAACATGATAATTTTTTATGATTTTTCTGTGATTTTAAAATATTAAAAATGCATGAAATGCAACTAAATAAAGAAAAACTTCTAGAAAATCAATTAAAATTATTTTTGGTCGATTGTTAGGAGTTGTTTTCATGTAGGGCAAAAATTAGGCGCTCACATATGGTTCCATTCAAACTTGACAGCCTGATGCAGGGTTGAAGCCACTGCTCCGGCAGCATGTATCCATGGTCGTCCCAATAATAGGTTGTAAGTAGCAGATATATCTAGCACTTGGAACTCGACATCAAACTAAGTCGGGCTCATCTGTAGAATGAGGTTGATTTCTTTGATGGTGGCTCTCTGAGATCCATCAAACTCCTTCACATTCATGCTTCCCATCCGTATCTCGTGTAGGCCTTTACCTAATCTCTTCAGAGTAGTCAGTTGGCATTGTTGAGACTTGAACCCCCGTCTATCAAGACCCTGGAGATAAATTTATCCTCAAATTGCACCGTGATGTGTAGTGCCCTATTATGACTCAGTCCTTCTGGTGGTAATTCATTTTCATGAAAGTTGATTTTGTGGCTCTCCAATACCTGCCCGACCATGTTAGCCATCTCCCCACTAGTAATGTTGGTGGGTACATAAGCTTCACTCAACACCTTCATCAAAGCATTCATGTATGTGTCCGATTTTTGTAGTAGTGACAAGATGGATATCTAGGCGGGAGTTTTGTTCAAGTGGTCAACAACAGAGTACTCTCTTGCTTGTACCTTTCTCCAAAGATCATCAGTGCCAATTTCCATAATAGGTGGCTTAGGTGCAGATTCCTTGCTTGTTCCTCCCAGGTTCTTAGGTGTATAGATTACGCCAGTTCTAGTCATGCCTTGTGCCGCATCTGTTTCCTCCATTTTTGCTTTTCCTTTTCTTCTTGATTCCGCAACATAGTCCCATGGGATGGCATCAGACTTGTAGGATGGCGTGGGAGCTACCACCACGGCGAAGGGTGTAGATACCTCAACTTCAAATGGCACCTGGGTTTGCACCATAACTCGTGTGAGGGTGACTGGAGACATTTTAGGAGCATCTCCCTCTCGAATGATTCTGATTGACCCCTCCAGATCCCATTCCTCGTCAGTATCTATCACATTTACTCCCTCACCTCTGTGATCCGGGAGAGGATTGTTGCGAACATTTGGTGTAGCTTCCTTTGCCTGTATGACCTTAGTGTCGATCACCGTCTGGATCTTGTCTTTCAATGTGCGACACTCATCAATGATATGACCCTTCATGCCTGAATGATAGGCACATGCTTTGTTGGGGTTGATCCACTGGGAAGAATTCTCCATAGCAACGGTGGCTGGTACAACCTTATGACAATGGTTATTTGTGCTTGGCCGGAGCCATTTTTGATCTCGAGTGAAGTAGTTTAGGTGTCTATATCGAGGGTATACCTTTTAAGGGTCTTACAAGTTTGATATATAGCCTTAACTTTGAGATCGGGTTTATGCCTTTAGTAAGGTCGCCGCCCCCCCCCCCCCCCCCACCCACCCACAACATAGAGGAGCTGCTCCAACATCCGCACTACAACCAAGAAAAATGCTCTCCAGAGCGATATATGATGCTAAACCGAGACCGAGATATAGAGAGGGCTGTCCTTTTGTTGTCTCGAAGAGACAAAAGCACTCATATGAATGGTTCTCAACCGAGATCCCTTCGATGGATGTCACTGTGCTTGTCTCTTCTCAACTGGATTTGGTTTCTATTTAAGACTTTTTGAATATTGAATCTAACTACTAGCATCGGTCGAGAGGAGGCAAATGCTCCCAGAACAGACCCAGCCTTTGCTCCGATTGGAGCTTCTCCTCTTCGACTTGAGAGATTTCTTGCGAAATTTCTTGAAAAAATAGAGAAAAAGACCTTCAAGAGAATAAATAAAGAAAACCATTTTCAAGAGACAAACTCCAGTGAACCCCTTTCCTCCCATTCATTGCCCTTTGAAAGAAGTGTTTCTTTATGTAATTTGGCCCGCCCCGGGATTCTAACGATGACTGAAGCCTCTATCTTGAGGGGCCCCTCATACTCTTCTTTCCGTTTTTGGGTCAAGTGAAGACGAATAGTCGACTTTGTTGCCTGCTTGACTGCTTTCATCTAATTTCTTCTCTAGCCGAGTGTGAAAGATTACCTTTTGATTTACCAAATTTTGTGCCTTTGAGGTCTTATAATTTTTAAATGCTTGGTACAAGTATGGTTCATGCCTTGCTTGAGGTCTTATTGATATTGTTGCTGCCTTATGTAGATCTTACGAGATCGAGTCTGCCCACTCGGGGTCTTATGGCCTCAGGTTTTTTAATGAATGATGATTAGCGATAGTCCCCTAGTCATCGAGGGTATTCTGGCTCGGGAGCCGTTACTCGTAAACTTGGTATTGCCTCATTGAGGGCTTACGATTTTGGCGATTCCGACCCTGAGGTCATGTGATTTTTGAGATTTTGACGCCAGTCCCCGAGTGTTCGGGACACTTTCGGCCTTGGAGACATTTCATGATTTTCATGTTGCCTCGTTGAGGGCATATGAGTTTGGAGTCCCGACCCGGAGGTCGTTCAGATGTTGAATTGTCGACGCCAGTCCCCGAGTGTTCGGGACGTTTTTGACGGAGGAATCGTTTTTGCGAAAATGCTGAGTTTCTTTTGGAGTATGAGATGCTTTGATAAAAGGTGTTCTTCGATTACTTGGTACAAGTATACATGCTTCCGCCGTCGGGGGCCCAGTTATACGGACACGTTTCGTTCGACCGTTTGGCCCGATACATCATTTTCCTATTGGGACCCCGGGGGGATACCCCCAGTGTTCGGGGTTGATTGCAAAAGAAGCCTCGAATACTTGTTGAGTCTTCCTTAGGTAGCATGTGGATGTTGCCTCGTTAAAAACCTTGCCGGTAAAACCCTTTTCGGGATAAAAACTCGGCCGAAGGAAAAGAGTGCAACAGATGCTTTAAACCTTAAGGTCTTCGAGCTGGGTTAGCGTTTTGACTGCTTCGGTTCGGCGCCTGCACAAAGGTTAGCATGAAATACGAAATGAAAAGGGAGATGGTTATACCTCATTGGCGATGGCGCTTTTGGACCTTGGCATTCGTTCGGAGGACACGGTACGGTCCTTTATTCGGATATAGCTGAGAGCGTGTCTCGTGGTTGCTATATTATCGTTGGTTTATTTCTTAGTCCCTCTGCTGGTGGAGACTTTGGTCTTTCGGCTAGTGGCAGCTATCTTAAAAAACGTGTGGATGACAAGTTGCGGGTCGTCCGCTTTGTTCTTTTTGGTTGTTTCTCTTTCTCGAAATTGATTTTTGGTTCGTTCGCTGAGGAATTCCCGAAGGTGACCATTGTCGAGTAACCGAGCCACTTCCTCCCGGAGTTGCCGGCAATCCTCGATCCTGTGTCCGTGCGTGTTGTGAAATTCGCACACTAAATTATGGTTCCTTTGTGAAAGATCCGATTGTACAGGCCTGGGCCATCTGGCATCTCTGATTTTGCTGATGGCGAACACGATGTCTGACATATCGACGTTGAAGTTGTATTATGATAAGCGAGGTGCCTCCGCTGGCTCCGCGTTCCTATCGAATCCAGCTCTGTTGATCAGTCCCCGAGGATTCTGTCCTCGGTCTATCCTTCGATCGTTACGAGGTGGGTTGCGCCTCGGGGCGTTCCTTCTGTCTTCGGTGTATGGCTAACATCTTTCTTTGTTTGGCTTTGGCTCCTTCGCCAGGAGCCTGCTTGGGTATACCGAGCCCGAGGGGACTCCCAGCTGGTTATCTTCGACCCTGATTTTCGACTGGTATCGGTTGTGGACGTCCGACCAGGTCACAGCGGGATATTTGATCATATTTATTTCAGCTGCTTTGAAGCCACCAAGCTTCGCTCATTAAGACCTTGAGTGAAGGCCTGCACCGCCCAGTCGTCAGAGACCGGTGGTAGTTCCATTCGTTCCATTTGAAAGCAAGATACAAATTCTCGCAGTATCTCGTTTTCCCCTTGCTTGATTTTCAAGACGTCGGATTTCCTTGTGGCCACCTTGATGGCCCCGGCATGTGCCTTTATGAAGGAATCTGCCAGCATGGCAAATGAATCTATAGAGTTTGGGGCTAGGTTATGATACCACATCATTGCCCCTTTAGAAAGTGTTTCTCCGAATTTTTTCAGCAGGACAGACTCGATCTCATCGTCCTTCAGGTCGTTGCCATTTACTGCACCGGTGTAAGCGGTAACGTGCTTGTTTGGGTCCGAGGTACCATTATATTTCTGAAGATCCGGCATTCTGAACTTCTTTAGAATTGATTTTGGGGCCGCTTCCTGTGAGAACGGCTTCTGTACGAACTTCTTTGAGTCTACACCTTTCAAGATCGGGGGCGCTCCTGGAATTTGGTCGACCCTGGAGTTGTAAGTCTCGACCTTCTTATCGTTGGCTTCTATCATTTTCTCACCCGATTCGATCCTTCTAGTGAGGTCCTCGAGCATCTTTACGTAGGATCGGCTATCAACCCGTTATTGCTCGATCTCTCTGGTACTTGTTCAGCCGGGGGAGCTGTCCGTGGTGCTACTATGCTAGGAGTTTTCTGGTGACTTTGCAGCTGTGCAATAGCCAGCTGTTCTGCCTGCAACATTTCAAAAATAACATGAAGGCTAACCTCCCGTTCTTCCCGGGTTGGGGTTTTCTGAGCTTCTTGTGGATCCCCTTGGTGCACACTCCTGTTGGTGTGTGAGCATATATCGACCTGTTGGGCGTCGCGTGAAACTACGTCCGCTGGGATTGGTCCTGGTGCGTTCTCAAGGTTTTGTGGTTGTAACGACCCAACCGGTCATTTTTGTTTTTAGAACCCCGTTCCCCTAAATAAAAACTCTCCGCGCTTGCTTTAACTGATTCACGACCTGCGGGGATGATTGGTTCGGGTTTTGGAAGAGTTTGGGTTGAAATAGGCTCATTTGATTCCTTAAGATTTTCTTAAAAGGCTAAGTTTGACTTTGGTCAACATTTTTAGCAAACGGACCCGAATCTGTGTTTTGACGGTCCCGGAGGGTCCGTAGGAAAATATGGGACCTGAGCATATGCCCAGAATCGAATTTCGAGGTCCCTAGCCCGAGTAATGAATTTTTATTGAAAATTATTAAACTGAAATTCTAAGGATTTAAAGAAACTAAATAATGAGTGATCACATTGGTATCGAGCTCGTATGTTAGTTTTGGAGCCCAGTACAGGTCCAATATAACATTTAAGACTTTCCCTCAAAATTTGGTGTCAATCCGAGTAGTCTAAGTACGTTTCGGCTCGTTGGAAGTGAATTAAGAACTTGAAGTTCATAAGTTTGATTCAATTGGTTTTACGGGGTGATTCCTAGATTTAGCGTTGTTTCGGGTGATCCGAAGGTTCGAGCAAGTCCATTTCATGATTTCATACTTGTCGGTATGCTTGGGCGGGGCCGGGAGCCCCGAGCGTCAATCGGACGAGGCTCGAGTGAAGTTGGAAAATTTGAGAAGGGCTGAAGCTTCAGTTGCTGTCATAACCGCACCTGCGGTTGGTCAGCCGTAGGTGCGAGACCGCAGGTGTGGTCAACCCATCGCAGATGCAGCCCAGGGCTGGCCAGGCCAAACCGCAGAAGCGGCTGCGCAGAAGCGGCTTCAAGACCGCAGAAGCGATCCCAGCTCGCTTGGCCAATTCCGCAGATGCGGCCTCCCTCTCGCAAAGGCAGTGAGCTTCATTTAATACGGGTTCCAATTGATTTTTGCCATTTTTCACTCCTCCATTGGGCGATTTTGGGAGCTTTTGAGAGAATACTCCACCTAGCATTTGAGGTAAGTTTATCCTACCTATTCCTAGTTTAATACTTGTGTCTTAGGTAGATTAACACACTAAGATTAGGGTAAAATCATGGGGTTAGTGTCACGCCCCAACCTCGGGAGGTGCGACCGGTGCTCGATCGAGTGACCCCAACTGAGCAAGCCTTACCAAACACTATCTACCCAACTCAATACGAATAAGGGGACCATGCTTTCATTTATTCAACAAAGGGAGATAGTATATTCAACATTTTTAGTTCATTTTAGATCACCACATTAACTGTAGATAAGTTAGTTTCCAAGGTTCCCATAGAATTACAATTCATAGGCAATGTAAGTTTAGATTTACAACATGGATAGCACGCCCATTCAATGCCCACGCATAACCCACATACATGTGTACGGAGCCTCTAAGGATACAAAAATAAATGTGACAACGCCGGCAACAAGGCCCCGGCTATACCTCAAAAGTGAAAGTACAAAATAAGAAGGTGTGCAATATGGCCCCTTGAAGGAGAAAGGGGCTCACCAAGAGCTTTGGGAAGGAGAATGCTCCGCTACACACAATCGGCACTATCTGCTATGGAGCCACCTACATTCATTTAAGAAAATGTAGCGCCCCCGACAAAAGGGACGTTATGTACCATGGAATAGTACTAGTATGTATAACTAAACACCATTTTACTAGAAAGAACTACCAAGCAATGACAAGTAAATCACATAGGTGAATCAAATATTCAAATCATAAAAACATTCACATAATTCCCATAACTTAGTTTGGGGCATTCCTTTCCTACGTTCATCACTGTTCTCAATGCCACCGCTATCTTCAGCAGAGTCCGATCACGACCCGACCGGCTAGGTTGCCTCATTTGAGGCATGTATCTCAATCACTATTTCATTTCCTCTATCCGGAGCTCAGTATCAGCACATTACCACCATGTGTGCGGCATGGTGTCCGATCACGACCCGATCGGCTAGGTCGCCTTATCTAGGCGTTTTTCCTTTCTCATTAGTCATCACATACGATTCTTTATTTCACATATATCATATCAATTCCTTGGCACTTAGGGCCACCATTATCACATCGTTTCCGTTTTCAATATTCATCTTGCAAGTGGTGATCATAGACATATACAAGAGTAGTTTAAGTTGCAAGCACAGGTAAGTGAGCACATAGCTAGCATGAATAATTCTCAGTTTCAATCTTGGCCTATTAGCCTAAGCATTTCGACACATAATTGTATTCTTCATACTTCTCTAAATTTTCAAGAATGGTACATTACATCACTTTGAGGCACATCCTTCACGTATATGTGTAGATAATTGCAAATCAATTAATGCGCAATAAGAATCAATACATTAACCAATTCAAAGCTTACCACACTTTCGTAAACGCCCACGGAGCTCAATTTCTAATAAAAAGGAGTTTTAGCCATACATACCTCAATATAGCTTCCCTTACTCTTTACAAATTTCCGGAACTCTTATCGCTTCGATCTATTTTGTAAGAATTACAAATTAATCCGAGAACTAGAGACGAAGTTGAGATTCTAGCTTGGTTCATGCATAATATCAAACACTAAAGGTGCGTTATGATCTTAGGCCCCTTTTGAGAGAAATTTCTATCCTTTTATACCCCAATTGCTCCCTTTCTAGTTTACTAGCTTCCAATACCCTAAGTTTTGATATGCATGCAAGGAATTAATTCTTATACCCATGAATTACCTTACTAATGACCCCTTATAGCTGAGTGTAGAAATAATACTGAGGTGATGAAGCCTTACCTCTTGGGATGAAAAGTTCAGTTGCCCTTGCTTGATTATCTTCAAGGATTCAACAAGGTTTCATGGAGTAATTTGATGGGGAGGACTTTCCCTCTCTAAGAATCCTCTCTCTCACTCTAGAAAAGCTCAGAACAATGCTCAAAATGAGCTATAATACCGAATATAACGATACGGGGGTCGGGTTAAAAATTAGAAAATTGGAGCCCCGAGTCGGATCTACGATAGCATAATGGAAATGCGGGCTGCAGATTGGACCGCAAAAAGGTTCCCCAAATCTGAACACCCTGTTTGGGTATGCGACGGAAATGCGGTCCGCATACCCGTTCAGCGGTCGCATTATGCACCGCAGAACTGACCTTCACAAGATCCCAAGGAAATTATGCGACGACTATGCTGTCTGCATATTGGTTATGCGATTGCATAATGGACCGCATCTTTAACCTCAAATTAGCTAACACACTGACTCACTCTGCGGCAGAAATGCGGTCCACATAACTGGTATGCGACCGCATTCTAAACCGCACATTTGCACTTTTCTGGAAAACTTTGATTCTTGATTTTTAAATGCCTAGTTTCTAACACCTGGCCCTAACTTGGCACTACGAGGTTCGGGTTTAGAGTGGAAATTTTCACGGGGCCTCACATCCTCCCCCACTTAAGATCATTCGTCCTCGAATGAGGATCGAGATTCACTTACTAACAGTCTTTGTGCATCCTTCTGCCCTTTATAACCTGAAACATATTGCCAGATCCCAAATTTAGCTAACTCCCTAAATTTCTGAAAATTTCGCCAGAGTTTCCTTTGTATTTAGGCCTATCCCCCTGTCAGAGAGCCCCAGAATCATATCCTAACAGCATAAACATATTTCATAAACATAATGTAACTTGTACAACACCAACCAAGGCCGTATAGGCAATCACATCATCAAAAAGGGAACGGTTTTTACATAGATCAACCCAAAAGATAAGAGTTCATAGGAACTAAATGCATAAAAGATATTACATGACTAATCAAACAAATTTGGATACTTCATTTTCATTTCATCCTCGGCTTCCCAAGTAGCTTCCTCAACTTGCTGGTTCCACCATAACACTTTCACGAATGCAATTTCCTTATTCCTCAATTTTCGAACTTGCCTACCAAGAATAGAAATTGGAACTTCTTCATATGACAACTCTTCATTAACCTCAATCGTCTCAACTGGCACAATAGTTGACGGATCTCCCACTACCTTCCTCAACATTGACACATGAAAAACCGGGTGTACTAATGACATCTCTGGTGGTAGCTCGAGTTTGTATGCCACCTGACCAATCCTCTGGATGATTCTGAATGGTCCGACATACCTCGAACTTAGTTTTCCCTTCTTTCTAAATCGCATGTTGCCCTTCATAGGGGAAACTTTCAAAAATACCCAATCGTCCTCCTTGAACTCCAAATCCCTGCGACGAACATCCGAGTAAGACTTTTGGCAACTTTGAGCAGTTTTCAACCTTTCTTTAATAACCTTGACTTTCTCCATGGCCTGATGCACGAGGTCCGGCCCTATCAATTCCGCTTCTCCAACCTCGAACCACCCAATGGGAGACCTACATCTCCTACCATACAATTCTTCGAATGGTGCCATATGGATACTAGCATGGAAACTGTTATTGTAAGCAAATTCTATGAGTGGCAAATGGTCATCCCAGCTACCCTTGAAATCAAGAGTACAAGCTCGCAACATGTCTTCAAGCGTCTGAATAGTTCGCTCAGCTTGCCCATCGGTTTGTGGATGAAAAGCTGTGCTGAGATTTACCTGCGTCCCCAAACCTTGTTGAAACTTTTTCCAAAAGTTGGCTGTGAACTGAGCCCCTCGATCGGAAATGATTGAAACTGGAGTGCCATGCAACCTGACTATTTCTTTGATATATAACTGAGCATACTGTTCCGCTGTGTCGGTAGATTTAACCGACAAGAAGTGTGCTGACTTCGTGAGTCAATCCACGATCACCCAAATTGAGTCGAACTTGCGCGGAGTGCGTGGCAGACCTACCACAAAATCCATATTGATCATCTCCTATTTCCACATTGGAATTTCTATGTTTTGAGCCAATCCATCGGGCCTTTGATGTTCAGCCTTTACTTGCTGACAGTTCGGACATTTTGCCACAAAATCCGCCACATCCCTTTTCATGTTGTTCCACCAATAAATTTCCTTGAGGTCATGATACATCTTTGTAGAACCTGGGTGCACGGAATACCTGGATGTGTGAGCTTCTGCCATGATCCTTTCCCGAAGACCGTCGATATCAGGAACACACAGGCGGTCTTGGTATCGTAGAGTACCATCATTCATGCCGAAGGAGAAAACTGTGGTCTTGTGTTTGTGAATCCCCTCTTTCAATTGTGCTAACAATGGATCGTTAAATTGTTTTTCCTTCACCTCCGCTACAAGCGAAGATTCAGCTCTATTCCGTATAATTACCCCTCCTTCATTAGAGTCCGCAAGGCAAACTCCCAAACTGGCCAACTGGTAGACCTCCCTGGCTAACGGCCTCTGATACGCCCCCAAATGAGCCAAACTCCCCATGGATTTTCGACTAAGTGCATCTGCCACGACATTAGCCTTTCCCGGGTGGTAGAGAATATCAATGTCATAGTCCTTGAGTAACTCTAGCCATCTTCTTTGCCTCAGATTCAACTCTTTCTGCTTGAAAATATATTGAAGGCTCTTATGATCCGTAAATACATCCGCATGAACCCCATACAAATAATGCCGCCAAATCTTTAGCGCAAACACCACTGCCGCCAGCTCTAAGTCATGGGTTGGATAGTTCTTCTCATGATTCTTGAGCTGCCTAGAAGCATAGGCTATAACCTTGCCATGTTGCATCAATACACACCTGAATGTTTATGAGTTTCTAACACCTGGCCCTAACTTGGCACTACAAGGTTCGGGTTTAGAGTGGAAATTTTCACGTGGCCTCACAGTTAGAGCAAAAGTTTTGATAAAACTTAGATTTTTCCACGAAATTTGGTTATGAAACGAAGTAGAAATCATATATTATTGATCCTTAGGTTACAAAGAACAACTCTCTTCGAAAAATTTTGGAATCCGGGCACAGGGGCAGATTTTAGGAAACTTGTGTTTGAGGTTGAGAAATTGCTTTAATAGTTAGAATGCGATCTTGTGAGCTTATATTGACTAGTTCTTACCCCATTTAACTAGTTTTGGATCGTTCGGCTCCAAATTGAGAGTTCGGGCTCGTTCTTGGTATTGGAAGTGCACTTTGGAGCGAGGTGAGTCTCCTTTCTAACCTTGTAAGAGGGAATTGTCCCCAATAGGAGTAATAATTATGTCATTTGCCACTAAATGCGGGGGCTACGTACGCACTAGGTGACGAGAGTCCGTACGTAGCTACTATCATGTTAATTGTCCGGGTAGTTTAGGACCTGTATATCATGCTACATTTGTAAGTGTTATATGTCTTCGTGCTAATGTAATCATTTGAGATATGCTAGAGAATTGGAAATGAACATAAGTGAACATATATATTGTTGAACAATTGTATGAGTTTAATTAAGTATAAATGCGCCTTCTTGTATGTTCCTATATTGATAATTGTTATTTGTGGATCGGGCCGATCGCCTCGATAGATATAGATGCATCTTTGGTTCGCGACATTTGACCCTCTGGCAGCACACAGTTTCTTTTCTGTTGGATCGGGCCGTCGACCTCGGCATAATGTGCGCATGATATCTATGTGAATTATTATAGATGACTTGCCTGTTAAATGGTTCGAATTGTAATTGGTTAACCGTGATATTATAATGTCATGACTTAGAAATCCTTATTGCAACTGTTATATAATTGTGACCTTCATGCTTAGCATAACATCGTATCATATTATTTGACCCTTGTAGGTATCAAGTCGACCTCTCGTCTCTACTTCTTCGAGATTAGACGGGATACTTACTGGGTACATATTGTTTATGTACTCATACTACCCTTCTGTACTTAATTGTACAGGCTCTGAGGCAGGTACATCTGGCTATCAGACCGGTGCGCATGACTGATCTTAGTCCGAGACTTCCACGGTGAGCTGTTTTCTCTTCCTGTGCCGATCAGCAGCTGATGGAGTTTCTCTTATTTTTGAATGTCTATTCTGTTTTAGACAGTAGGATAGATCTATTATTTTATATATTCTACTAGTTGCCCATAGCTTGTGACACCAGGTCTTGGCACACACTTAGTAGACAGTTCTTTTTTTTTGGGGTTGTATAACTATTACTGAATATTGCTTATTATCATATGTTTTAAACTGCGTAAATTAAGACAAGTGTTGTAACTGTTTTTGGTAAGTAAAAATAAGAACCCACTAATAATTCCGCGTTGGCTTGCCTGACAACGGTGTTGGGCGCCATCAGGACCTGAGGTAAAATTGGGTAGTGACAACATGGTATCAAAGCACTAGGTTCAAGTAGGTCTCACGAGTCCTGGGCAAACCTAATAGAGTCTTGCGGATCGGTACGGAGACGTCTGTATTTATCTTCGAGAGGCTATAGGGTATTAGGAAACTACTCTTTATTCATTTCCTATCGTGCAGCGGATGGTACACTAAATTTCTTCCTTCTATTCTATCACAGATGGTGAGGACTCGCACGGCAGATGTTCCCGACCCGGGAGGCGCTGCTCCCCCCGTTTCTACAGGTCGAGGAAGAGGCTGGGGGAGGGCACCGGCCCAAGGTAGGGGCCGAGGGCGTCCCAGAGCTGTCCCAGTAGCACGACCAGCGGATGCGGCGGGAGATCCTACTATTGAGGAGCAGGGCGAGGTGCCCGCAGCTGAGCCTACCCCGGCGGACTTTATGACGCCGGATTTTCAGGAGGTCATGGGCCGCATGCTACGGTTTATGGACACCATGACTCAGGCTGGTTTATTTCCAGCAGATCCAGCTACATCACAGGCAGGAGGGGGAGCACAGACCCCTACTGCACAGGCTCATGGTCATGCAGTTACAGTGTATCAGACTCCGGGTGCACTACCGCGGATGGGGCTCAGCCAGTTGCTGCAGTGGTGCCCGAGCCCAGACCAGCTGCGGATGGTGACCCGCAGAAGCTGTTGGATAGATGGACTAGACTTCACCCTCCTGTCTTCGGGGGTGAGCGCCATGAGGATGCTCAGGATTTCATTAATAGGTGTGGGGACACACTGCACAACATGAGGATATTGGAGTCGTATGGGGTGGACTTCACCACTTTTCAGCTAGAGGGCAGGGCCCGTAGGTGGTGGCAGTCTTATGTTCTTGGCAGGCCCGTAGGTTCTCCTCCTATCACTTGGGGTCAGTTCACGCAGTTATTTCTGGACAGGTACATTCCACCCTCTAAGAGGGAAGAGCTGCGGTATCAGTTCGAGCAGCTTGAGCAGGGTCAGATGTTCGTGACCGATTATGAGGCAAGGTTTACTGAGTTATCCTGCCATGCATTGATGATACTTCCTACTGATGCAGAGAGAGTGCGGAGGTTTGTCGCAGGGTTTCATTCTGGCATCAGGGCCAACATGGCCCCAGAGGTGAAGATGGGGACTCCTTATTAGTTAGTGGTAGAGATTTATCTGAGGATTGAGGGCTACCGTCTGAGGGGTAGGGAGCAGATGCAGCAGGATAAGAGGGCTAGATTCTCCGGAGAGTTCAGAGGTGCCCCGGCTAGGGGCAGAGGTCAGTTTGGCAGGGGACAGCCCAGCAGGACCCCATATTCAGCACCACCACCTGCTCGAGGTGCGCCGGCGCGCCCCTATTTCAGTGTCATACCAGAGAGTTCTTACCGCCCACCAGCGGTTCAGGGTCCCTCCGGTGGGTATCTAGGTCCTCAGGGTTCTTCTGATTCGTATTTCAGTGCTATGCCGGAGAGTTCATATGGGCCACCGGCTATTCAGGCTTCTTCCAGTGGATCTACAGGCCATCAGGGTTAGCCATCTGGGTAGTAGGTCGCCATACCGCGGGGTTGTTTCGAGTGCGGAGACCTTGTTCACATGAGGAGATACTGCCCCAGACTTCGGGGCAAGGCAGTACAGCAGGGTCAGCAGCCTATGATTTCAGCACCGGCTGCCCCGCCACCTAGAGGTGGAGGGCAGACTGGTAGGGTCCGTCCTAGAGGTGGAGGCCAGACAGGGAGAGGTCAGCCAGCTACTGCTCAGTCGGGTGGAGGCCAGCCAGCCGACGCTCCAGCCAGATTCTATGCTCTTCTGGCCAGACCAGATGCATTGGTCTCAGATGCCATTATCACAGGTATTATTTCCGTCTGCGGTAGAGATGCTTCGGTATTATTTGACCCAGGGTCCACCTATTCATATGTGTCATCTCTATTTGCTCATTTTTTGGTTATTGCTCCTGAGCCCTTGGGCACTCCTGTTCATGTGTCCACTCATATGGGAGATTTTGTGGTTGTGGATCGGGTCTACCGGTCCTGTGTGGTCACCTTCTATGGTTTCGAGACTAGAACAGATCTCCTGTTGCTTGATATGATTGATTTTGAGGTCATTCTGGGCATGGATTGGTTATCCCCATACCACGCCGTCCTTGATTGCCATGCCAAGGCTGTCACATTGACGATGCCAGGGTTTCCAGGGTTAGAGTGGAGGGGTTCCACAGTTGATACATCCAGTCGGGTTATCTCCTTCCTGAAGGCTCCACATATGGTCGAGAAGGGGTGTTTGGCTTATCTAGCTTATGTTCGGGATACCACCGCAGAGTCTCTGACGATTGATTCAGTTCCAATAGTCCGGAAATTTGCTGATGTGTTTCCTTCTGATCTTCCTAGCATGCCACCGGATCGTGATATTGACTTCTGTATTGATTTGGCTCCAGGCACCTAGCCTATATCTATTCCATCGTACCGTATGGCTCCGAAGGAGTTGAATGAGTTGAAGGAGCAGCTCGAGGAGTTGTTAGAAAAGGGGTTTGTTAGGCCTAGTATTTCACCTTGGGGCGCACCAGTGTTATTTGTGAAGAAGAAGGAAGGGACTATGCAGATGTGCATTGACTACTGCCAGTTGAACAAGGCTACCATCAAGAATAAGTACCCGTTGCCGCGCATTGATGATTTGTTCGACCAGTTGTAGGGTGCTAGGGTGTTCTCAAAAATTGATTTGAGGTCAGGGTATCATCAGTTGAAGATTCGGGACTTGGATGTTCCGAAGACCGCATTTCGAACGAGATATGGCCATTACGAGTTCCTAGTGATGTCCTTCGGCTTGACTAATGCCCCGGCAGCATTTATGGACTTGATGAACAAAGTGTTCAGGCCTTATATTGATTCCTTTGTGATCGTCTTTATTGACGACATCTTGATATACTCCCGCAGTCTGGGGGAGCACGAGCAGCATTTGAGGATAGTGCTTCAGACCTTGCGAAAGCAGAAGCTGTATGTTAAGTTCTCCAAGTGTGAGTTCTGGCTAGAGTCGGTGGCATTCTTGGGGCATATTGTGTCAGGAGAGGGTATTAAGGTGGATCCCAAGAAGATTGAGGCAGTTCAGAGTTGGCCACGTCTTACTTCAATGATCGAGATCAGGATCTTCCTGGGGTTAGCAGGCTATTACAAGCGATTCGTGCAGGGCTTCTCATCTGTTGCATCACCTCTCACTAGATTGACCCAGAAGGGTGCTCCTTTCCATTGGTCCGACGATTATGAGGCGAGCTTTCAGAAGCTCAAGACAGCCTTGACTATAGCACCAGTTCTTGTGTTGCCTTCTGGTTCAGGGATGTATACGGTATATTGCGACGCTTCACGCATTGGCTTGGGTTGTGTATTGATGTAGGAGGGGCGAGTTATTGCATATGCCTCCCGTCAGCTGAAGATTCATGAGAAAAATTATCCTGTGCACGATCTGGAGTTGGCGACGATTATCCATGCTCTTAAGATATGGAGACATTATCTGTATGGGGCGTCGTGTGAGGTTTATACTGACCATCGTAGCTTACAACATCTGTTCAAGCAGAGGGATCTCAATTTGAGGCAGCGTAGGTGGCTTGAGTTACCGAAGGATTATGACATCACCATTCTTTATTATCCGGGCAAGGCAAATATGGTTGCGGATGCCTTAAGCAGAAAAACAGAGAGTATGGGTAGCTTGGCATTCATTCCATCAGAGGATAGGCCACTAGCTTTGGACATTTAGTCCTTGGCTAATAGACTCGTGAGGTTGGATATTTTAGAGCCCAGCCAAGTCCTTGCGTGTGCTATTGCCCAGTCTTCATTACTGGAGGAGATCAAGGCCCGGCAGTTCGATGATCCGCACTTGGCAGTTCTCAGAGAGACGGTGCTACAGGGTAGTACCAAGGAGGTTTCTATTGGCGAGGATGGTGTCCTGCGACTCCAGGGTCGTCTATGTGTTCCTAATGTCGATGGCTTGAGGGGTAGGATTCTAGCGGAGGCATATAGTTCGAGGTATTCTATACACCCAGGTGCTACGAAGATGTATCGTGACCTGAGGCAGCATTATTGGTGGCGACGTGTTTGAATTGCCAGCAGGTCAAGTATGAGCACCAGAGGCCAGGCAGCCTACTTCAGCAGATGCCCATTCCTGAGTGGAAGTGGGAGCGCATCAGTATGGACTTCGTAGTGGGATTGCCCCGGACCTTGCGAAAGTTTGATGCAGTGTGGGTCATTATTGACAGGTTGACCAAGTCAGCACACTTTATTCCGATTGTGACTACATACTCTTCAGAGAGGTTGGCTCAGATTTTACATTCGGGAGATAGTCCGGTTGCACGGTGTGCCTGTCTCCATCATATCAGATAGAGGCCCTCAGTTCACTTCCCATTTCTGGAGAGCTGTTTAGAGTGAGTTGGGGACCCGTGTGGAGCTTAGCACAGCATTTCATCCACAGACAGACGGGCAGTCGGAACAGACAGTTCAGATCTTGGAGGACATGCCTAGAGCATGTGTGATTAACTTTGGAGGACAGTGGGATCAGTTCTTGCCTTTGGCAGAGTTTGCTTACAACAACAGCTACCAGTCCAGCATCGAGATAGCTCCATTTGAGGCTTTATATGGGTGGCGATGTCTTCCTATCGGGTGGTTTGAGCCTGGAGAGGCTAAGTTATACGGCACAGACTTGGTAAAAGATGCCTTGGATAAGGTGAAGTTGATTCAGGAAAGGCTTCGCACAACTCAGTCCAGACAGAAGAGCTATGCGGATCAGAAGGCGCGTGATGTATCATTCATAGTTGGCGAGAAGGTCCTCTTGAAAGTCTCGCCAATGAAGGGTATTATGAGGTTCGGGAAGAAGGGCAAGTTGAGCCCAAGATTCATTGGCCCATTTGAGGTGTTGAGGCGAGTTGGGGAGGTTGCTTATGAGCTTGCTCTACCCCCCAGCTTATCGGGAGTTCATCCAGTTTTCCATGTGTCCATGCTCTGGGGTATCATGCCGACTTGTGCCATGTGTTGGACTTCAGTACTATTCAGCTGGATGAGAGTTTGGGTTATGAGGAGGAGCCAGTTGCCATTGTTGATAGACTGGATCGCCAGTTAAGATCCAAGAGGATTTCAGCGGTGAAGGTCCAGTGGAGGGGCCAACTAGTCGAGGAGGCGACCAGGGAGTCCGAGGAGGACATGCGGAGCAGATATCCACACTTATTCGGCACTTTAGGTACTTTTCTACGTCCGTTCGAGGACGAACGTTTGTTTAAGAGGTGGAGAATGTAACGACCCGACCGGTCGTTTTGCTTTTTAGAACCCCATTCCCCTAAATAAAAACTCTCCGCACTTGCTTTAACTGATTCACGACCTCTGGGGATGGTTGGTTCGGGTTTTGGAAGAGTTTGGGTTGAAATAGACTCATTTGATTCCTTAAGATTTTCTTAAAAGGCTAAGTTTGACTTTGGTCAACATTTTTAGCAAACGGTCCCGGATCTGTGTTTTGACGGTCCCGAAGGGTCCGTAGGAAAATATGGGACCTGAGCGTATGCCCGGAATCGAATTCCGAGGTCCCTAGCTCGAGTAATGAATTTTTATTGAAAATTGTTAAACTGAAATAGATGTATCTATGGTTCGCGCCATTCGACCCTCTGGCAGTGCACAGTTTCTTTTCTGTTGGATCGGGCCGTCGACCTCGGCATAATGTGTGCATGATATCTATGTGAATTATTATAGATGACTTGCCTGTTAAATGGTTCGAATTGTAATTGGTTAACCGTGATATTATAATGTCATGACTTAGAAATCCTTATTGCAACTGTTATATAATTGTGACCTTCATGCTTAGCATAACATCGTATTATATTATTTGACCCTTGTAGGTATCAAGTCGACCTCTCATCTCTACTTCTTCGAGATTAGACGGGATATTTACTGGGTACATATTATTTATGTACTCATACTACGCTTCTGTACTTAATTATACAGGTTCTGAGGCAGGTACATCTGGCTATCAGACCGGTGCGCATGACTGATCTTAGTCCGAGACTTCCACGGTGAGCTGCTTTCTCTTCCTGTGCCGATCAGCAGCTGATGGAGTTTCTCTTATTTTTGACTGTCTATTCTGTTTCAGACAGTAGGATAGATCTATTATTTTGTATATTCTACTAGTTGCCCATAGCTTGTGACACCAGGTCTTGGCACACACTTAGTAGACAGTTCTTTTTTTTTGGGTTGTATAACTATTACTGAATATTGCTTATTATCATATGTTTTAAACTGCGTAAATGAAGACAAGTGTTGTAACTGTTTTTAGTAAGTAAAAATAAGAACCCACTAATAATTCCGCGTTGGCTTTCCTAACAACAGTGTTGGGCGCCATCACGGCCTGAGGTGAAATTGGGCCGTGATAGTGGTGGTACATCAACACCTGGAACAGCCACACCGTTCTCTCCGTGGTTTTCAAGATTGTCGTTTTCAACTCTATTTACTGAGCTAGGCATTTCGACCTGAAATTGAAGATCTTGGACAAGAAAAGGTGTGAAAGATAACTTGCGTTGTGTAATGAAACCAGCAAGAAAATAATCACTATTATTTTTAGCCCCGCGGTGGGCGCCAAATCGTTTACCGTAAAAATGGTAATAACAATTAAATTTGATTATGGGACTCTAAAAATACGTGATCTATTTTTATGCTAGTTGTTAAGCAGTTGATGTTGTATGTATGAGACTTAGAAATGAAATAAGAGTTAAGGGTAAGGTGATAATCAAACCGATAAGTTAACAATCGAGGCCTCGAGCTTGTTGATTCGGGGGCCTCGAGGTCGATTCCGGAGCTCGGCTGCGAGCTATCGAAGGTGGTCGAGATATGACTAACAATTATAATAAAATCAACGAAGGCTCTTTATGGCCAATGATAAGCAATAAATGATGAACAATAATGAAGATAGTAAATGGAAGCAATAATATCAAGAGAATATGTTAGAGAGCAGAGAGAATGTTCTTGTATATTTCGTGTGGAACAACTGAAGCAACAGAAATTTACAAAATGACAAGGATCCCCTTTATATATGAGGGGAATCCCAACATAGTACAAAATGCATTAATTACAAAGATATGGAGATGGGACAGCTAGATGACACCCTGATTCGGGTTTAGAGTAGTCCACTAGGCTCTGTCAGTCCTAGTCGTGTGCCTTGGGAACTCCCTATTTCTACCATTACCGTGATCATCGCTACCTTGAGGTCGAGTGTCGACGACCCTCGAGGGAGGATACTCGGCCGTGGCCTCGAGCCTTCGAGGTGATCTTCCGAAGTGCCTTAATGACGATAAATTGGACCCTCCGATTTCGCCGTACACAATAAGGAAATGAAATAGAACAGCAGTTTGTGGTCATTAAATGTTACCTTCATAAAAATATGATAGGTTACCTAGAGGAAAATATGGAAATGTAACTGGGATGTATCATTTTGTGTTGACGTGTACAACCAAAAGCATTACGTGCCAGGCAACGCGGCTTCCAATCCATCTTTCACAAGGTCCAAAGTACTATTAGTTCAAATCCATCATCAAATGCGTTGCCAATAACACACTTATTCTTCTGCACCAAAATATAGTAATATCCTCACAAAGGAATTCATAAGCTTTCAGTATCACCTTACTTATAGTAATATGCATATTTATTACCTCTTTGGCTAGTACTATTTCATCCTCTAATGCTTTGACTCTGACGAGAGCGTTCGTGATTCAAATGTGAAGAACATCTTCAAAAATATAAAAGTGAATGGTACAACATAATACTCAACAATTTGAATAGAAAAAAATTGACCATAACAACGATATCTTATTTTTTACTTTTTGATATTTTTGGTATAATTTTATAAAGATCTCCTAGAAGATTTGACATAAAACAAAAAGAATATAATAAATCACAAAACATATTGACCCTCAAAAAAATATTTGTCATATTCATAATAACGTTGCACAAAACAATATAACATAACGATTTCTTTTCTCCTATATAACGAAGCAAGAGTAAAGAGTCCAGTGGTTGTCTAAGAATATCGTGACAAGGATGTCAATAAAACTCATGGCTTAAAGCTAAATTTCAATAAGGGGTATTTTTTTTGTAGTGTATTACATTGGTTTCTTTTTGTTTCTTTCTTTTTCTACGTAGTGTAGTTATCTTATAAAATATAATATTAATATTCACATTGGTAAGAAAATTCAAGTTAATAAGATGTTAGCCACGTATTTACAATTCATTACTTTGGATATTATTGTAAAAAATATTATTTACGAATATGGAGATTTGAGTAGCTTAATTTAAAGTTCTAAAATGTTTCTATTGTTAAAAAATAGATTGTCTTTCTTCCTACTTTTATAAGGAATTTGTATTATTTTTCTTTTTTCTATATACTTCAATATAGTCTAAGCGAAAATAAAATAATAAATCTACAACTAAAAATATTTTTGGGGCCCCAAAGTTTAGGGGGCCTAAACCAAAGGCTTTACTAGCCTCCCCTTGAGCTGCCTCTCTATCGTGATAAAACTTCTCCATCCTAAACTCCGGAATCTTGAGCGGTGGTGCGGGGTGTTGATAATTGTTGGTAATGTGTCAAAAGACATTTTACATGTGGCATTGGTTTAGAAGATTGTGTGACAAATGGCTCTACTAAGCCAAGTGGCTATGAATACCTACCATGTGGCATTTTGCATGAAGATATGTAGCCAAATGGCTAAGCCATAAACAAGTGGAAATCATCTTTCAAGCAATCAAACATTTGGCAATTTAAGAAGACCCCAAATACCTCTATAATAGCCTTCTTGTTCATCAGTATGACATCAACATTTGGTCTTCTTTACACTTTCTTAGCTAATCATTGCTTTCTTCTTTAGCTAATCATTTCTGTAATTATTATTCCCACAATTGACCAAATCATTATCTCTTGTTATTATTTCTTCCCTCTAGTTTATTCTAACTTTCTAGATTTATTATTTAATGTTGTTGATTCATGTATCCTCTAAATAAATAGAGATGGGCTTGTTTAATCCTGGGGAAACATTTTCACATTGTTGAAATAGTTTCTTACGACAGTGCCTAGTACGACTCAAGCCAATTCGTGTATCTACTTACAAAGAATATTGAAGCAGTGTTATTATTAAAATTCTTGCTCTCAATTACTACAGTCTAAGAAATTTTGGCAAGTAATACTACTACAGAAATTCTTGATGGTGCTACCAATTTTGGTGTTTTCTCTGCTACTACTGTTCTAGTTGTCTTGCCAGATATCCATGGTGTTGCAAATACGTTATTGCATCCACAACTTTGACAAACACTAATGTCAAAACACAGGTATGTGAATAGACATGGTTACATATCCAATGCTAATATTAAACCTTCAAGAAAAATGTACCTCAATGCGATAGAAGAGTTGGGATAAATGACAATCTCGCTAAGTCAAAATTAAATTTGACTAAAGCGGATAATATAGTTATTGCGGTTATTTTCCAAATAAATAGTGTGGCCAGTGTGAGAAATTGGGTGATAGACTCTGGTGCTACTAGGCACATTTGTGCAAACAAAAATGAATATTTGTCTTCCACCCAAGTTGAGGAAGGAGAAGAAACTATTTATCTTGGTGACTCAAGAACAACTCGTGTTCTTGGGAAAGGAAAAATTCTTCTCAAACTCACATCTGGCAAAACTCTAGCATTGAGTTATGTATTGCATGTTCCTAATATTTAAACCAATTTGGTTTCTGTGGGGTTATTAGGAAAAGTTGGAGTGAAGGTTTCATTTGAAAATAATGAGGTCGTATTGACCAAAAATGATATTTTTGTGGGCAATGGATATTGTAACCATGGTTTATTTGTGCTTAATATTTTTGATTCTAGCAATAAAAATGCATCTTCTTCTGGTATATGGTTGAGTCAATTTTTTTGTGGCATGCTAGACTAGGACATGTAAATGTTGCGTATATAAAGAAAATGCAGTCACTAGGATTAATATCTGGTTTAGACTCAAATAATATTGACAAGTGTGAAATATGTGCTGAAGCTAAAAGTACTAGAAAGACTTGTTTTTTTATAAATAGAGAAACTGAACTATTATCCTTGATTCACACTGATTTAGGCGATTTAAAGCAGACTATGACTAGAGGTGGTAAAAGATATTGTGTGACTTTTATTGATGATTTTTCTAGATGTACTAAGTTGTATTTGCTTAGAAATAAAGATGATGCTTTTAATGCTTTTATTTCTTATAAAACTGAGGTTGAAAATCTACTTAGTAGAAAAATCAAGAGAATTAGATCTGATAGAGGTGGAGAATATTTATCTTTGAATGAATTTTGTAAAAATAATGGAATTATTCATGAAGTAACTCCGCCTTATTCACCTGAGTCAAATGGAGTAGCTGAAAGAAAAAAACGAACATTGAAAGAGATGATGAACTCTATGTTAGTTAGTTCTAATGCTCCTGATAATTTGTGGGGTGAAGCTATTTTATCTGCATGTCACTTACAAAATAGAATACCACATAGAAGAACTGGCAAAACTCCGTATGAATTATGGAAGGTGTAACGACCCGACCGGTTATTTTGAGCATTTGCACTTCGCTCGGTAGTTTGGGGGCACGAGTAGCTCCGTATGATGTATTAGGACTTATGTGCAAAATTTGGATTCATTCCGAGTTGATTTGATATGTTTCGACGTGAGTTTTTGGAAGTTGAAAGTTCGAAAGTTCATTAAGTTTGATTTGAGGTGTGTTTCGTAGTTTCGATATTGTTATGTGTGGTTTGAGGCCTCGAGTACGTGATGACGTCATCACTCATTTTGAAAGTAAATTTTGTGTTCTGAGGTCTTAAAAACCTCTTTTTGTCTCACCTCGACTTGCGTGCGCAGTCCGGGCGCATTTCCGAAAAGCTTTTATGTGAAATCTAAGTAAAATAAGGAAATTGACCTTTAAAATTCATTAAAGTTGACTTTGGTCAACATTTTTGCTAAATGGACCCAGACCCGTGATCTGACGGTCTCGTAGGGTCCGTAGTAAAATATGGGACTTGGGCGTATGCCCGAAATCGAATTCCGAGGTCCCAAGCCCGAGAAAGGAATTTTTTAAAGAAAATTGTTTGCTGGAAAATATAAAGGTTTTTAGAAGTAAATTAATGTAATTTCTTGATGGTATCGGGCCCGTATCTTGGTTCCGGATCCCGGTACAAGTTTAAAATAATAATTTGGTTGAGTCTGTGGAATTTGGTCAGAATCGGAGTTCGTTTGGTATAAAACGGAACTATAGTTGAGAAAATAGAAATTTCAATGTTCTTGAGTGCTTTCATGAATGTGAGGTTTAATTCATAGTTGTTGATGTTATTTTGATGATTTGATCGCACGAGCAAGTCCGTATAATGTTTTTGGACTTGCGTGCATGTTTGGTTTGGAGCCCCGAGGGCTCGGGTGAGTTTTGGAAGGCCGCAGAGTGAATTGGAATTAGGGAAATTTCGGTTGGCATCTGGTATTTTTGCCCAGGCCTCTGATCTCGCAATTGCGAGATCAGGCTTTGCATTTGCGAAGTGGTCATGCTTGGGAAATGCGACCAAAGTGTCGCAATTGCGAACCAAGCCTGGGCAGGCCGTCATCGCAATTGCGACCTCAGGGCTGTGAAATGCGAACTCCCTTCATCGCAAGTGCGACCTCTCCTTCGCAATTGCGAAAATGACAGGAATTTGTTAGGGTCGCAAATGCGACAGTTTCTTCGCATTTGCGAAGCTAGCAGGAATTCTTAGGGTTCGCAATTGCGAACCCCTGGTCGACTCGGGGATGCCCGACCGTCGTTACAAAATCACAGGCCTTCAATTACTTCGAATCTACTTCGAAAGAACCGGTTAAACAGGCTACCCTCGACATAGGCAAAAGAGCTTCGACCATGTCAGCTCTAAATCACAGGCTTCGAGATACTCAGCCTCCGAGCCAAACCTCCCGATGTGCTCAATCATCTCCATAAAACGACTCGTAATCGAGGTTCTCCCCGAACCGTCGAAGAGTCAGGCAAAAATTATTTCAAAAAGTCCTTAACGAGGGAAAAATAAAGCCAATAAAAGGTCGCTTCGACCCAAGGCGTAAGAGCCATTGTCGCCAGCCCACATGAAAGGTCGCTTCAACCCAAGGCGTAAGAGCCATTATTGCCAGCCCGTGCAAACACAAAAACTTGAGGGTGAAATGAGCTCGAGTCGAAACCTGACTCGGAAACTGAACCCAAAATAGTTAACTAAATATGCCTAAGAGCAAAGCGTAAGAGCCATTGTAGCTAGCCTAATGAGCCTCAGGGCCATGCATAAAAGGTCGCTTCGACCCAATACGTAAGAGCTATTGTCGCCAACCCGCACAAATACAAAACTTGAGGGTCGAATGAGCTCGAGTCGAAACCCGACTCGGAGACTGAACCCAAAATAGTTAGCTAAAAGGGTCGCATCGACCAAACGCGTAAGAGCCTACGCGCCAGCCTAATGTACCCTAGGGCATATCACGAATCTAAGGACTCCTACCAACTCAAAGACCAATTGATCTGGCTAAAATCTCGGCAAACAGAAACCCAGAAGATACAAAATCGCGAGGTTTCCCCCTTATACATACCTGTAATAAAATACAAGCTCCATTTACAGTATACTATGAAAGTTATATACACAAGGACAGAGAAGGAAGTAAACGTCCCCCTTGGAAACTATGGCCCGACGACCCCATCCTCGCCATCTTCGGCATCGGACAAAAGGAACTTGGCATCATATTCCTCTGCCTTGGCTTGCTCGATCTCTTCCGAAAGATCGAAGCCCCTGGCATGAATTTCCTCGAGAGATCCCTCCGAGATTTTCACTTCGCGTACTCTTTACTACTGCTCGCACGATCAAGAGTTCTCCTCATCTCAGCTCTAGCAGTGGCAGTACTTTTCAAATAGGCCGCCGCTTTCTGTTCTGCCCTAGTGCTGCTCATTACAGCCTCGGCCCGAGCATTCACCACCTCGGCCTTCGCCTTCGAAAGCTCGGACACGAGCCCTGCGATCATGTTCGCTCATGCAGAATCATTCGCACGAGCGGTCCGGATTTGCACCTCAAGGGTGGAAACCTTAGCCAAAGCACTCTCCTTGGCCGCAACTTGGGCATCTATATGAGCCTGCAGCTCGTTAAACTCACGTTTGGCCCGGCCAACTTCGCCCCAAAGTCATTCCAGCTCCTCCGTCTTGCTCTCCAACTGGAATATAGAAACATTAATCTTTGAAGATAAAAGGAGGAGCATATGTCAACATGAAATATAGGATACCTGTCTTTCGAGGCGGCTCTCGCAGCTCCGGCTTCGATCCGCATCACACTGCAGGGATACCAGCTCGCTTTCCTTTCTTGCGCAAAGAAGCTTAAGGGATTTCTCCCTATCCGAAGCTTTTCTCAACCTAGCCTCATAGCGAAGAAGCTCGGACTTAAGCCTGTCAAAGGCCTGCGAAATAAAATTCAATAAGAAAGGAAGAATATGAAACCAGAATAATCCTATGCCAGCTACCGAAGCTTACCATAAAGCCGAGCCGCTGAGCCTCGCCAAGTGCTTTGTAATCCGTTATGTTCTCATCAGGGCGGGGAATCTCCACCTCCACTTCCTCCCTCCATCGGCAGTCTTCCTTCACCTTCCCTATGTTTGTCACAACACTGATGTACCGGGACACGTGTTTGCATCGGCCCGGTGCAGATGAGGTTTTATCGACGGTAAAGTCCTTCGGCATATCAAGCTCGGTGGGAGTACATTGTCCCAAGGTGAGTATCACTTTGGGTTTCCCTTTAGATGTTCGAGATGAAGAGGCAACCTCGTCTTTCCGAGGAACCGTCTTGGAGGTTCTAGCCATGACGATGGTGAAATTTCTCTAAGAAAGTAAGAAGAAAGAATGCAAAAGGGGATGGGTCTGGCTTTGCGAATTTGAAGATGTTGGGAAAGTAAGAATTATCGAACGATTGGTGCATTTATAGGAGCCATATAGGCAGCGGAAGGGATGAGCTAATAGCGGTTTGTGGGTTTCTCGATAGTCGCATTTGACGGTGACCCTTGCACGGTTTTTTGGGCATGGCATTTAATGCTCTGATAGGCTGACGTCACGACGATGATGCCCTCGGAATAGAAGCTCAAAATCATTTCCTATCACTTCGTTCTAGGAAATGCAGGGACTATCTGTGTACGGCAAAATCGGAGGGTCCAATTTCTCATCAGTAAGGCACTTTGGAAGATCACCTCAAAGGATCGATGCCACGGCCGAGTATCCTCCCTCGAGGGTCGTCGACACTCGACCTCAGGGTTGCGATGATCACGGTAATGGTAGAAATGGGGAGTTCCCAAGGCACACGACTAGGACTAACAAAGCCTAGTGGACTACTCTAAACCCGAATCAGGGTGTCATCTAGCTGTCCCATCTCCATATCTTTGTAATTAATGCATTTTGTACTATGTTGGGATTCACCTCATATATAAAGGGGATCCTTGTCATTTTGTAAAGTTCTGTTGCTTCAGTTGCTCCACACGAAATATACAAGAACATTCTCTCTGCTCTCTAACATATTCTCTTGATATTATTGCTTCCATTTACTATCTTCATTATTTTTCATCATTTATTGCTTATCATTGGCCATAAAGAGCCTTCGTTGATTTTATTATAGCTGTTAGTCATATCTCGACCACCTTTGATAGCTCGCAGCCGAGCTCCGGAAACGACCTCGAGGCCTCCGAATCGACAAGCTCGAGGCCCCGATTGTTAACCTATCGGTTTGATTAACACCTTATCCTTAACTATTATTTCGTTTCTAAGTCTCATACATACGGCATCAACTGCTTAACAACTAGAATATAAATAGATCACGCATTTTTAGAGTCCCATAATCAGATTTGTTTGTTATTACCATTTTCACGGTAAACACTTATTTCCATTCTATTTTCATTTAGTTTCACGGCTCTACGCTCTCGACTGATTCTCTCCCTCATGCATGGGGTCCCCAATTGTTATCATTTTGATTTATATGTTTGGCCATAACTTTCTCTATAGATGTACAAATTGTGATTTCTATACCTTTTTGGAAACTAGAGACGAAGGGCTACAACTTTTGTTTTTGAATCATCTCAAAATTCCTTATAGATCAAAAGATATAGGCTTCCGAAGTCAGACCAGTGAAATTCTTCCTCACCGCGAACCGCACAAAAAGGAGTGCGGCCGCAAAGGCCCCTCCGCGATCAGCACAAAATCAATGCGGTCAGCACTGGTCAACTGCATTCAATCTCTCGTGCAGTTGGTCTATGGGTTCGACAATTGGGGTGTATTTTCTAAGCGTTCTACGATCAAAATTTGGTCATGGCTTTTGGTAGTTTTGGCGGGCGGGCGGTGGAGAATGGTAATATGTGGGTTGAGTATTATATGCATGATAGGTGGTAACAGGCTGTTGGTATCTGGGGGGGTGAAGGTTGGTATGTGGGTGGAGGTGTTTGGTATGTGAGAGGAGACTTAGGACCCTGGGCTACCATTACGACACCTACTTCTTTCTTCTTCGAAATGCCTCCCTATTGAAAAGCTTTATTCGTGGCCTGCAGTGCCTCGAAATTGGTCACCATCCCATTATTAATTCCTTAGTCTATTCTTTCTCCTAGCTTGATGATGTCAGAGAATTCATGATATTCAATAACCATCAACCTTTCATAATACTGCGGTCTTGCATTTTGACGAAGAACTTGTTCATTTGTTCTTCTTCAAGTGCTGGTCTTACTTTCGCGGCCTCTGATCTCCAATGAGTAGCATACTCGCGGAAGGTTTCTGTCGGATTCTTCTTGAGGTTTTGAACGTAGAAAACGTCTGGCGCATTTTTCGTGTTTGACCTGAATCTATCCACAAAGCCTGATGCCATGCTTACCCAACTAACCCACTTCTTTGGGTTTTGACTGATATAGCATGACAAAGCATCTCCTATGAGGCTTCGCATGAATAGTTTTATGCGGATTTGTTCATTCTCGCCTACTTCTACAAGCTTGTCACAATACGTTCTCAGATGCACTTTCGGATCACCAGTTCCATCGAACATTTCGAACTTGGGTGGTTTGTGACCCTCCGGCAGTTCCACATCCGGCTGAATACACAAGTCCTCATAGTTTAGACCTTCAACGCCTTTACCACCTTCAACACTCTAAACATTACCAGTGAGCTTCTTGAGTTCCTCTGCCATGTTCTAAATGAGCAGGTATTTCTCGGTTGATTTGGGTATGTATAGGGTTTGTTGTGGGGTATGGGGTAAAGTTTCCACATGTATTGGATTGGTTTGATGGACTCCAGGAATCTGGGTATAAGGGTGGTCATTGGTTGAGTTTTGGGGATGGGGAGTAGGTTGTGGTGCATTCTGGGGAGTGTGATAAGTAGTGGTTGTGGGTATTTAGTTGGATGATGGTGGTATTGTTGAGGAGTTGGTATTGGTAGAGGGTTAAGGTTTTAAAGAAGTGTGGGATAGTGGTGTGGTGCAGGAGGATTTGGTGATAGGTTTTGGTTTTGTATGTTTTGTGGTGGTGTTTGGTTATGGGTAGTCGGATTTGCTGGTTAATGTCGGGGACAATGAGAGTGAGGGAAAGGTTTGCCAAATTTCGGATATGCTTAAGCTCGCCTTATAGTTCCAGGATTTTCTTTTCTAGATGTAAGACCAATTCATTCAGCGCCGGAGAACTTCGACCATCCGAGGTTTCAACGTTTTCTGCCATGGTAGCATTGTCTTTTCTAATTCCCCTCAAAATCCATTTTCCTTTTTCCTTTGATTTTGCTTTTAGGATCACTTGGTGGAGGACCTTTGGATCTAGTGTGATATGCTGACGATGCCAGTATGCACGAACCAACCTTGGGAATGGGAATAATCAAAAGCGAAGAAAAAACAAATGGTAACCAAGTTAGTAAGGAATATCAAAAGAGTGTTTCCAATATTCAAACATTTCACACAAAGTCATGCAATGATTTGCGTCCTAATTTGGGGACCTCGTTGTGCCCGAGGTAGGCCTAAGCGACACATAGACTTGGAGAAAATTTATGCCAATAATTGTGTCATTTCATTAATGCAAAAAATGAGTCAAACCTTAACTAAATCGACAATAATAATAAAGTTACTAATGACATTAGCCTTATTACAATCGAAATCTAAAGCTAAGCTAGAAAGTAGTAAAGAACATCATTTCCTAGTCTACTTGGTCCCTGGAAGACCTTCTCCGTGCTTGGCTCTTTTGACTCAATCAATTATGTTCCCCAAATCGCGTATGTTCAACAGTAAGTAAGCCTTTGCTAGATGCCCTCCTTCACTGCCATCCGTGCCTTGACAATCTGAGAGTCTCTTTCTCATCTTTCCCTCGAGCTCCATCAATCCTTGTTCCAACTATTCCGATCTCTTTGTTGACTTAGTGGTGTGAGCACGTGATTTTTGCCCTAAGCAATAATTCCCAAAATTTCAAACAAAACAATTTCTTTAGTATTTTATAATTTTTTGTGAATTTTGTGGCATTTTTTGGTAATTGTTGCATTTTTATTTGTGCATTTTAATTCATACGAAAATACAAAAATATGCATTTTTGCATTTAGGATTTAATTTCATATTTTAGTATTAATTTGTTTTAGAAGAAAATGTTAAGAAAATAACAAAAAGGGTCCATTTTGCATTTTTTGGTATTAGTTTGCATTTCTCTTTAGGAATTAATTAGGAAATATAATTGTTAGAGTCAATTTATTTTTAGTTTTATTTTAGCATTTTATAAAATCAGAAAATATAAATAAATACAAAAATACAAAAAAAAAAATAATAAAATACAAAAACAAAGTGATTAAAATGCAAAGAAAACAAATTGGTCTCAATAAAATGCCCAAATTGGGCCACAAATGGTTTAGCCCACCCCAAAAAAAACCCTCAAAATCGGACCAAACCACTGGCCCAAACCCCAGACTACCCGGTCCAGCCTTTTGTAACAAAAACGACGTCGTTTCTTATAAACTAATCTGAACCATTGATTGTTGATCCAACGGACAAGATCGTCCTAGGTTGTTCTATATATATATATGTTATATATATATGTCCGAAACCATACCCCCCCCCCTCCCCTCTCAAACCCCCTCATCCGTCTCTAACCCAAACCCTAGAGACCCAGCCGCCCCCATACTCTCCGGCGAAACCCGCCGGCGGCGATGACGGCAGTTATACCAACGACCACCAAAAATACACCACTAACTCCCCTCGTCCCCCTCTTTCCAACCATGCCCTCAGCTCCCCTCGAATCATAGCCAATCTCGTCGAATATTCCATCAAAGATTTTCCGGCCAAAACACCAACTCACCTAAACCTGACCAGCTTAACACCCTAGCACCCTCTCCCTCCCTTCTTTCCCCTTCCGACCTCAGTTTCTCTCAAATCGCACCGGAGTTCCTNATTCAAAACCGGCCAAACCACTGGCCCAAACGCCCTGCCCGGTCCAATTGCCCCATATTCAAAACGACGTCGTTTTGACGTCGTTTAATCCAGGCCATCCATCCCCTCTAATCCAATGGCCACGATTGATTCTTGAATTTAAATAAAACTGTCCGAAAAATCATACAAAACCCAAAACATAACCCATCTTCCTCGTACTCCCTGTAACGCCGGCGTTGCCCCACCGTCCTCCTCCCATCTCCGCCGTCCTCCGCCCTAGCGCCGCCGGCCGGAAATCGCCGCCGCCGCCGGCGATGCTCCGATGGCCCCCAAAATTTCACACCATACTCTCCTTCACCTCGTCTTTCCAACCCCCACATCCATGGCCCTCGAATCCTAACCCACCTCCTCGAATATCCAGTCTAAGTTTTCCGGCCAAGTCACAAACTTACCTAAATCCGACCAAACTAACACCCTTGAACCGCCTCACTCTCCTCTCTCTAAACCCCCAAACCCCGTCCCTCAAATACCCTCCGAGCTCCTCGAATCTCCGGCCAAAGGCCAAAACCCTAAACTCTCCAAATCTCACTAACTTCACACCATGGGACCTCCTCACATCCCTCATGATGAATCCGTTACCAGAAGCTCTCGAATCTCGTCGGAGTTGGTCGAATTTTTGAATCGACGAGGCGGCAAAACCCTAGAATCATATCAGTGAGTTTGCTTCAATTTTGTTTCTGTTTTTCCCCTTTTCTCATGAGGTTTTGAAGTAATTCCATAATTGTTCTGGCTCCATGATTAGTTGATAACATGAAACTGTTTTTTGCAATTTTGTCATTGGTTTAGGTATAGTTTTTATTCAAGTGCTCTAAGTTTAGTTCTTCCTTGTTCGATCATTTCTTGTTTGAATTGATGCTGTAGTTTTTAATTTCTAGGTTCATTTTCGTGTTGATTTTTTGCCAATTCTGTTTTGATTTTGATTATGTGTTGGGTTCTGATTGTTTATTCCAATCTGTTCTAGTTTCTGATTTCAGTTGTGATTATTAGTTTAATTCTTTGTTAATTTGTTTTGATAAGTCCTTAATCAATTTTGTTTAGGCTTTGTTTAGTCTTAATCTGATCGTTAGTATGCCCTTATTACTGTTTGGTAAGTGATTAGTACTTCTTTAGTTCAGTACTTAGGTTAAGTTGATTTGGTTATAGCTGATAATGGTAATTTGGTGAATTAAGACCTAGATCGAAGGTTAATAATTGCAAAATAGATTCAGGGGTTTTGTTTGGGTTTGGGTAGTAATTTCAGGAGGGTGCTAAGGGTAGTTTAGGCGTGGGAAAAGGGTAGTTTTATTAGAAATAGTAATTTCAGAATTAATACAAGGGTAGTTTAGGGATTCTAAGGGTAGAAAAATCAGAATAGAACCCCCTAGGACTCTCTAGAAGGGGTTTTAAACTGAAATTCAGTAAACTTAGGGTAGTTACTTGTGTAACAAGTCAGAAAATAAAGGTTAAAAATAGAATTAAAATAGGGACTAAGGGGTAAAGTGAAAATCTGAAATTGGACCCTAAGTTTGCCTATAAATAGGCATTCATTTGCCTTGTATAACAAGTTTGGAGCCTCTAAAAATTCCCTCTCATTGTTCACAAGTTTCAGATCTGAAAGTTGAAATCCAAACTCTAAATCTTCAAAAAATCCAAAAAGAAAACAAGCAAAAACAACAGAAATTCCAAAAAAATACTGTTGCATTGAGTTCCTTAGATCAATTTCGAGTTTGAGCAACTATTTCGAGTCTCTAGCTTAGTTTAAAGAAGAGAATGGCTTGAAATTCCTTGTGTTTTGGCTGCTGAAGTTTCAGAGGGTATTTCTGGGTTCAATTTCCAGCTCTTTTGGGTTTATTCAAGTTGCTTTGGTCAGTGTACTGGTTGATTTACTGTTAAAATACTTCCTGGGTTAAGTTCAAGTACGGATTGGGATTCAGTCAAGTTATTTTGGTCATCTGGTGGATTTTATCATTCTGTGATCTAGTCCTGGGTGTGTTGACATCATTTTGGGGTTGAAACTGAATTTGTTGCTGTTGGTTAGCTACTGCCCTACTGCTGACCACCTTTCTCTTGTTGTTTATATTCCAGGTACACAACCAAAACTCCATTTGATGTAGCTTTACTTGTGGAAAGTATGAAATNTTTCTAGAAGCCTAAAATTCCTTCAGAATAATACTAATATCAGCATTAGGATCAGAAACAAGCTGGTTTACGAGTGTACTGTTCTACATGTGAAAGTAGCTGCAAAGAGAGTCGTTAAGGTTTATTTGAGTTGCTGTAAACTGAGTCTGAGTAGTCGAGTTGGTTTTGGATTGCATTGGTGCTTGAAATTGTTGCTGTGTTTTGGTTCATTACTGGAATTTCAAACCTATTCCTGAACTTGCTGTGTTGACTGAGCTGTTACTGGGTTTTAACTTATTCTTGGGCTGCTGTTGAGAACTATCACTGCTGCTGATCTTTTCCTTTTCTTATTTGCAATTACCAGGTACACATTTGAATCTGCCCTGCTGTAACCTTAAGCTTGAAATGGAATACAAATATTCACCTTTTGATCCTGAAATATGCTGCCTGGAGTGTGGTGTATTGGTAGTTAAATAGGCGTTAGATTTAATCGCACATCATAGTGTCAAATCGATTTGTATGTATGTAAACCCTGAACTGTATAACTGGACTGTGTAACTGGACTGTACATCTGGACTGTGCAATGAATTTTAATTCTGATTATAGCAATTCACATGTTAGAATCTAATGTCTATTTTCAGTGGTTAATGACATGTTTGGACTGTTAATTTGTAGCTATCAGCTGTAGTTAGACTTGTTTCGCATTTTTTCTGTTTAAAGTTTAAAAGTCAGAAGTAGTTTAAACTTGTTTCTATAACCCCTTCGTAATGCAATAGTTAATATAAGCAGGCTAATTTTCAATGTCAAAACCTGTGTTTCCCTGAGTACACTGTTTTAAGGCAAGCGTTGGCAATTCTAGGTCAGTAGTGAGTTAATTAGTTGAATATGAATACATTGTTGGTTGTTTGATAATTAGATATGGACAAAGTATGAATTTAGGCTCGTAACTTGTAATCAATATTCTGTTAACTTGAATAAGAATACATTGCTTACTTTATTGTCTCATAAGAGTTCGAAATAATTGCGGTGGGCAAAGGTTTGAGCAGAGCAGTGGTTCGCCAGCTCCAGGGATTCGATCTTCTGATCATCCCAACGCAGCCTGATATGCTTGTCCGATTTGGGCTAATATCAGGCCCAACGCCTGTTTCTATTGGGAATTTTGTCCGTTTATGTCTATTGACTAATTAGGACCTTTTCTCGTGTTATTAGAGATAAATAAATGGAAAGTTGTAGTTTATTTCAGGACTAGCCTTTAAATAATAAATGAGACGAGCCTCGCCAGATACAATGCAAAATTGCGGGGCCCTCGATAAATGTTTATACTAAAATACCTAGACTTCGGGATGGGTTGTTTAGTGAATTTCACGGCCTTCCCCAAAGATAATAACGCGATGGTCTCTTTAGGCACGCGATTTTAATAAAATTACCTTCCTAAATGCGGGTGCACATTTATGTGACCCAAATCCGAATCTCAACGAAGTTGAAATGTGTTGACAACCACGGGTGCACTGGTGCGACGTGGTTCGAGACGCATTTTCACGACGTTGCAATTCTTATTAAAAACAACAATAAAAGCGGTTTACTAATAAAAGGCACATAAGTTAGAACATGTTTTGAAATCAGATAAAATCAATCACAACAGTTGAGCGACCGTGCTAGAACCACGGAATCCGGGAATGCCTAACACCTTCTCCCGGGTTAACAGAATTCCTTACCTGGATTTCTGGTTCGCGGACTGATAACAGAGTCATAATCTCCTCGGGTCGGGATTTAACCGATGACTTGGGACACCATTAACCTCCCAAGTGGCGACTCTGAGAATTTAATAATAAATCCCGTTCCGATTGTCACTTCAAGATGGAAATAACTCCCTTTATTATACCCTCTTCTGCGGGTGTAGTAGGAAAATAGGAGGTGTGACAGCTCTGGCGACTCTGCTTGGGAACGAACCTAGAATCTCTGGTTCAGGGTTCCGAATTCGAGCTTAGATATATTGTTGTATTTGGCTTTATCTGATTTTCCTACATGTTTGATGCTAAATGTGCAAATGTTGCCTTTTTACCGCTTTGATATTATCTGAATTGTATATATAAACTGTGCTGAAACCCTTCTCTTCTTACCTCCGGGGATGTGCTTACTGGTTGAGACTCCCTATTCTGTTAGTGTCAATACCCTGAAATAAGAAAGAGGCCGGACAAGTTACTAAGCCGGATGGCCTTTTGGTTCCCGGTACGTAGCCCCCTTCTCGACTCGAGTTGTCCGCTCGGGTACACAGTCTAGAACACATACCCAGGTTTTGAACCTAGAAGAACATGACTTCATGCCGGATCCCTAGTAGGAGCGCTTATCTGCATCACGTGCATTTTGACTTAGGGGACTCAACACAGGGGTTGGGTCCGTCTAGGACAGGTGTACCCGGAATAATGGACCATCCTGATGCATCCTACTTGTGCATTTATCTGTTTTGGACTCACATGCTGACCGGCTTTGAATGTTTGAAAAAAAAAAGAGAGAAAAGAGAAAATAGCAGTGTGGAGAGTTAATTACCTATACTAAAAATAAAAAAAATAAAAAAAAAATAAAAAAAAAAACCAATGGCCAGGTTGTGCCGAAATGCTGCCGGATTTTTTAGAAAAGAAAAAAGGTTTTCAAATTAGTTTGTTTATTTGCCGTGGGTAAAGAAAATATAAAAAGAGTCTTGAAGTTACCAACAAAAACCAAAAAAAAAAAAAATAAGTTTTATTTTCAAATTAGGAGTGTTTTTCAGAAATAGTTAGAGTTATTTGCCCGAACTACGCAGGTTTGATTCTCACCGGATGTGAGATACGTAGGCAACCCTCATCGGGTCCAACCACCCCTTTTGCAAAAATAGCCCAAAAAATGTCAATTGTTATTTTTGTCATAAATAAATCAGGGGGTGCCGTTTTGCCAAAAATAGCCGAATGTCCCCAAACTGGCGCCGGAAGGCTGTTTGTGCAAAAACGGCCATCTTGAGTCATTTCCCAGCGGTCAACGGGTACAGCCTTAAAATCTTCTCCCCGAAGTGCTGAAAGGCCGTAACTGCAAAACCGGTCGTTTGTTTTAAATTGGAAATTTTAACAAAAATAGTGGTATTTGCGTTTCTTTTTTTAGGTCAAATAAGTTATTAATCACCTTAATAAATGTGCAGGATGAGCACGACTCAAAATGAACCCTTTTCAATCATGCATAAAATCCCTTTGGAGTTGCGTCTGTGGTGGAACGATTTGGGCAAAGAAGGGCAAGATGCGGTCAAGAAACATTTTAAAGGGCTCACCGGTCTGCTTGATATTGTGCCTCGGGGAGATATTATTAGAGCACTGGTCACATGTTGGGACCCAGCACATAATGTGTTCCATTTTTTCGGATTTTGAGCTTACCCCGACATT
>NW_017670431.1:378945-382563 GCF_001879085.1 Nicotiana attenuata
CTCCCTGGGTTAATGTCGAAGCCCAGTGACTTGACTCTTGCAAGTAGGCTAATAACTAATTAAGTAGGGCCTTTCCTTATTTTTAGAGAGACAATACGTGAATATAAAATTGTATATTACCCCAGGAATGCCTTTAATGAAATGAGCCTCGCTAAATAAAACACATAAGTCGCGGGGCTCTCAATAAATGCTGTATATAAGAAAAATATACTTAGAAATCGGGTGAACCGTTTAGCGAATTTCACAGTTTTCCCCAAAGATAATAAACGCGTAGTTGCTTTAGGCGCGTATTTTAATAATATTACCTTCCTAAATGTGGGTGCACATTTATGTGACCCAAATCCAAATCTCAACGAAGTTGAAATGTGGTGACAATCACGGGTGCACTGGTGCGACGTGGTTCGAGGCGCATTTTCACGACGTTGCAATTCTTATAAAAAAAATAACAATAAAAATGGTTTACTAATAAAATCATAAACTAGAACATGTTTTGAAATCAGATAGAAGCAAATACGACAGTTGAGCGACCGTGCTAGAACCACGGAATCCGGGAATGCCTAATACCTTCTCCCGGGTTAACAGAATTCCTTACTCGGAGTTCTGGTTCGCGGACTGTTAACAGAGTCATAATCTCCTCGGATCGGGATTTAACCGGTGACTTGGGACACCATTAATCTCCCAAGTGGCGACTCTGATTTTTAATTAAATAATCCCGTTTCGATTGTCACTTCAAGTTGGAAATAACTCCCTTATTATTATATCCCTTCACGGGGTGTAGTAGTAGAAAAGGAGGTGTGACAGCTCTGACAACTCTGCTGGGGACAAAGAACCCAGAACTTTGGTTCAGGGTTCAGAATTCGAGCTTAGATATATTGTTGTATTTGGCTTTATCTGATTTTTCTACATGTTTCATGCTAAATGTGCAAAATGTTGCTTTTTACCGCTTTGATATTATCTGGATTGTATATAAACTGTGGCAAAACCCTTCTCTTCTCACCTCCGGGGATGTGCTCACTGGTGGAGACTCCCTATTCTGTTAGTGCCAATACCCTGAAATAAGAAAGAGGCCGGACAAGTTACTAAGCCGGATGGCCTTTTGGTTCCCGATACGTAGCCCCCTCCTCGACTCGAGTTGTCCGCTCGGGTACACAGTCTAGAACACATACCTAAGTTTTGAATCTAGAAGAACTTGACTTCATGCCGGATCCCTAGTAGGACGTTTATCTGCATCACGTGCATTTTGACTTAGGGGACTCAACACAGGGGTTGGGTCCGTCTAGGACAGGTGTACCCGGAATAATGGACCATCCTGCTGCATCCTATTTGTGCATTTATCTGTTTGGGACCTACATGCTGACCGGCTTTGAATATTTGGAAAAAGTGGAAAAACAAAGAGAGAATAGCAGTGTAGAGAGTTAAGTCCCTATATTAGTAAAAAAACCAATGACCAAGTAATGCCGAAATGCTGCCGAATTTTTGAGAAAATAAAAAAAAAAGAGAAAAGTTCTTTTTAGTTTGCCAATGGAAAAGGAAAAGGAAAAAAAAAGAGTTTTATTTTCCAATTAGTTTATTTGCCACTGAAAAGAAAATACAAAAAAGAATCTTGCTTTCAGAAATAGTGAATTTGTCAAAAAAAGAAAAAAAACAACAAGAAAGAAGAGAGTCTTGTTTTCAAAATTAGTTAGTTTTAATGGCCCGAACTACGCTGGTTTGATTCTCACGGGATGTGAGATACGTAGGCAACCCTCATCGGGTCCAACTTCCCCTTTGCAAAAATAGCCAAAATGCCAAAATTTTTAATTTCATCATGAATAAGTCGGGTGCCGCCATTCTTATTTAAAATAAGCCGAATGTCCCCAAAAGGGCGCCGGAAGGCTGTTTTTGCAAGAATGGACACCCTGAGTCATTTTTAACGGTTGGCAGGCACAGCCTTAAAATCTTCTTGAAGAAGTGCTGAAAGGCCGTATCCGCAATACCGGCTGTTTGTTTAAATTGGAAATTGGAACAGAGATTGTGCCACTTTTCTCTTTTAGGTCAAAATCAGTGATTAAAATCACCTTAATAAATGTGCAGGATGAGCACGACTCACAATGAATTATTTTCAATCATGCATAAAATCCCTTTGGAGTTACGTCTGTGGTGGAACGACTTAGGCGGAGAAGGGCAGGATGCAGTCAAGAAACATTTGAAAGGGTTTACCGGTTTGCTCGATATTGTGCCTCGCGGAGATATTATTAGAGCACTGATTACATGCTGGGATCCAGCACATAGTGTGTTCCATTTTTCGGACTTTGAGCTTACCCCGACATTAGAGGAAATAGCTGGCTACATTGGAAAAGATGAGGTTCCGTTGAGGCACAAATACTTGGTTGCCCCCAGAGTTGTAGCCGTGCACAGATTTCTAGACTCTTTAAAGATAGTCAGAACCGTCCATAACACAGATCT
The DNA here is from genome assembly GCF_001879085.1 of Nicotiana attenuata. Lineage (NCBI taxonomy): Eukaryota > Viridiplantae > Streptophyta > Magnoliopsida > Solanales > Solanaceae > Nicotiana > Nicotiana attenuata. The sequence continues at coordinate 381,391 of NW_017670431.1, forward strand.
AGCAAGTGGCTTTTGTACTCTGAGCTTCATATATCAGCGATATGGCCATATCGGGGGGTTCAACAACCCAGAAAGTAAGATATGTAGCAAAGGAAACCGCCAAAAGTGGGAAGAGCATCGACGTTTCGCCTTTATGGTAGCTTTCCTGGGACTTCTGGTATTTCCAAGGAAGGATGGGAACATCGACATAAAAATAGCTGGGGTCGTCAGCACATTAATTACTCAAGCCAAAAGTACACTTGCACCTATGATATTGGCCGACATCTTCCGTGCTCTTACAGCCTGCAAGGCCGGGGAAGCTTTCTTCGAGGGGTGCAATCTATTGTTACAAATGTGGATGATCGAGCATCTGTGTCATCGCCCTCAGTTTTTGAGCTATGGGTCTCCAGAAAAAACATGCATAGAAGAGTTTTACACGAGGATTAAAGGGGTTGAATTGCTAGAAGGAGTCACAGGTTGGACAACATATTTTCGGTCCCTCACTGCTAGCCAAATAGAGTGGACACTGGGATAGTTACCCGTTGATGAAATCGTATACATGCCGGCAGCCCGACCGCATTTCCTTCTGATGGGGCTTAGAAGCATTCAGCCTTACGCACCGTCGAGTGTTGAGGCAGCTGGGGAGATGCCAGATAGTACCCAAGGATGATGATCTTAGTTTGCAAGTGGTTGAGATTGGCCCTGATGGCCAGTTTCCTGAAGCAATGGTCCGCCAGGTCTGGAGCGAATGTCAATATTTGACGGCAAACACTTGTGTTCGAGATCGAGCCAAAGGAGAAGTGTCGCCTGACTATCAGGCTTGGTATAGAAGGGACGTTGCATTCGGAAGACCGGCCAAACGACCTCACATCCAGGAATTTGTTGAATCAGCACGAGAACAGTGGGATTGGTTAACTAAAGAAAATGAATATAGGGCCCGCATAGGAGCATTGGAAAAACAGGTCCAAAACCTCCGATTTGAAAATAGCTTGCAAGCCGCGGCTGATGAAGGTGAGAAAAAACAATTGACCAAAGAGAATGAAGCCTTGCGAGCCCAAATCCAGAAAATGAAGCTAGAGGCCGATAATCCGGTCAGAAGTGCCAAAGATGCAAAGCTTATAGCAAATCTAAGGCAAAAGGTGAACGACTACAGCTTCGACCGCAACAAGGCAGAAAAGGAATTAGCTGGGGTCC